>NW_007727761.1:96002-98263 GCF_000696425.1 Galeopterus variegatus | reverse complement strand
CCCTCCCCCTCCCCCCACACCCTTTGTAGCCCTAGGAATGCTCCCTCCCTCTGTAAGACCACTGCACTAAGCACATGCGGTATTTATCCCTCTGTGCTTTGCTTATTTCACTCAAACTAAATTTCTCCAGGTTCAACCATGTTGTTGCAAATGGGAGAATTTCATTCTTTTTTATGACAGGGGAGTATTCCATGGTGTATATATACCACAGTGGGAAACACAAATTAAAACCATAATGAGATACCACTCCACACCCACTAGGATGGCTATTATTTTTTTTAAAAAAGGAGAAGAAGGGCCGGCCCGGTGGCGCACTGCTACAGTGTGCCGCTTGGGAGCGCGGTGGCGCTCCCGCCGAGGGTTCGGATCCCACATACAGACTGGTTCCCGCTCACTGGCTGAGCAAGGCGTGGGTGCAGCACCGAGGGTTGCGATCCCGTTGCTGGTCCCGGTCCGGTACAGGCGCGACCCTGAGGGTTACGATCCGTTGCCAGACACGAAAAAAGACAAAAAGGAAAAAAAAAAAAAGGAGAAGAAGACAAGTGTTGGTGAAGATGTGAAGAAATTGGACCCCTTGTGCGTTAAAGGTAGAAATGCAAAATGATGCAGCCACTGTGGAAAATAGTTTGGTATTTCCTGAAAAGTTAAACATAGAATTACTCTGAGTATGATCCAGCAATGCCACTTCCGGGTATATACCCTAAAAAATTGAAATCGGGGACTCAAATGGACACCTGTACACTGCTGTTCATAGCAGCATTTTTCTCAATAGCCAAAAGGTGGAAATAAGCCACGTCCATCAATAGATGAATGGATAAACAAAATGTGATATATGCATGCAATGGAATATTATTCAGCCTTAAAAAGGAATGAGATTCTGATACATGCTACAACATGAATGAAACTTGAAAAATAAGCCAGACAAAACAGGGGGTATTGTATGATTCTACTTATACTTGTATGAGGTTCCTAGAGTAGTCAAATTCATAGAGACAGAAGGTAGAATAGAGGCTACCGGGGCAGGGGGAGGAGTAGGGGTGGGGAAGAATGGGGAGTTATTGCTTAGTGGGGACAGAGTTTCTCTTTGGGATGATGAAAAAGTTCTGGAAATAGATAGTGATTGATGGTGGTTACACCACATTGTGAACGTACTTAACGCCACTGAATTGTACCCTTTAAAACAGTCACAATAGTAACATTTCATGTTATGTATATTTTACCACAATAAAAAATAATAAAAAGTGAGTCAAACAAAAAAATGTTAAAGGAGAAATTAGGACATTGTCAGATAAACAAAAGCTGAGGGAGTTTGTCACTAGTAGACCTGCCCTACAAGAAATGTTAAAGGGAGTCTTTCAGGCTGAAATAAAAGGACACTAGATAGTAACTGAAATCGATATGAAGAAATTAGGAATTCTGGTAAAAACTGTATAGATAAATATAAAAGGCAGTGTAATTATATTTTGGGTTTCTAACTACTCTTTTTGTTTCCTATCTGACTTGAAGGACAAATGCATAAAACAATAAATAAAAACTTATATTAACAGGAATACAATGTATGAAGATGTAATTTCTGAAAATAAAATCATAAACAGAAGAGGACAGAGATGTATAGGACCAGAGTTTTGTGTGCTATTGCAGCTAATTCAAACTAAATTGTTATAAATTTGGGATGTTAATTGTAATCCCCACGGTAACCACAAGAGTAAACCAGTATGACTTTGTATTTGGCAACAGACCCTTTGATAAGACACCAAAAGTACAGGTTACAACAACAACAACAAAAATAGATAAATTGAACTTCATCAAATTTAAAAACTTTGGGGCCGGCCCGGTGGCGCACTGGGTAGTGCGCCGCTTGGGAAGCGCGGTGGCGCTCCCGCCCGAGGGTTCGGATCCCATATACGGACCGGCTCCCGCTCACTGGCTGAGCGAGGCACGGGAGCAACGCCGAGGTTTGCAATCCCGTTGCCGGTCCCTGGTCCGGTACGGGGGCAACACTGAGGGTTGCGATCCGTTGCCGGACACGGAAAAAGACAAAAGACAAAAAAATAAAAAATAAAAAATAAAGAAATTAAACAAATTCTAAGTATAAAAATTTTTAAACCCACAATCAAAAGCTTAACATTAAAAAATCTCTAAATTCGGGCCGGCCCGGTGGCGCACTGGGTAGTGCGCCGCTTGGGAAGCGCGGTGGCGCTCCCGCCCGAGGGTTCGGATCCCATATACGGACCGGCTCCCGCTCACTGGCCGAGCGAGGC
>NW_007727761.1:80992-95992 GCF_000696425.1 Galeopterus variegatus | reverse complement strand
GAAAAAAAAAAAAAAAAAAAAAAAAAAAAAAAAAAAAAAAAAAAAAAAAAAATTTAAAAACTTTGTGCATCAAAAGACAAGAGAGTGAGAAGACGACACACGAAATGGGAGAAAATATTTGCAAATCATATATCTGGTAAGGGATTACCATCCAGATTATATAAAGAACTCCTACTGTTCAACAACAGCGAAAAACAAACAACACAATTCAAAAACAAAACACTTGAATAGACAATCCTCCAAAGAAGATACACAAAAGGCCAGTAAGCACATGAAAAAAATGTACAATATCATTAGTCATTAGGGAAAAGCAAATCAAACTACAATGAGACACCACCTTACACCCACTGGGATGGCTACATTCAAAAACATGGAAAATAACAAATGTCGGTGAGAATACGGAGAACTTGGAACCCTCAAATTTTGCTGGTGGGAATGTAAAATGGTTCAGCCGCTGTGGAAAACACAGCTTGGCAGTTCTCCAAAAAGTTAAACACAGAATTTCCATATGACCCAGCAATTTCACTCCTAGGTATACAAACTAAAGAATTGAAATCAGGAACTCAACCAAATACCTACACATGCATGTTCATAACAGCACTATTCACCATAGTCAAAACGTGGAAACAACCCAAATGTCCATTAATGGGTGAATGGATAAACAAAATGTGGCATATACGTACAATATTATTCAGCCATAAGAAGAAATAAAGCACTCATACATGCTATGACATGGATAAGAACCTTGAAAACATTATGTTAAGTGACAAGTCAGACACAAAAGGCCACATATTGTATGATTCCACTTACATGAAATATCCAGAACAGGTAAATACAGAGAGAAAGAAAGTAGAAAGGTGGTTGCCAGGAGCTAGACTGAGGGGGTCATGGGAGTTATTTTTTAAAAGGCAGAGAGTTTCTGTTTGGGAAGATGAGAAAGTTCTGCAGATGGAAGGTGGTGATGGTTGCACAATACTGTGAATGTACTAAAGGCTACTGAATTTCTTGCTTTAAAGTGGTTAATTTATGTTATGTGAATTTCACCTAAAAAACAAAATCTGGGAGACAGATTTTTTCATCTTTATTTACTGATGAGAATCTAACGTCCCAGGAGGCAAGTAACTTGTTCGAAGTCACACAGGCCTTTCTTAGCAGCCAAAGTCGAGAATGGCAGCTTCCGAATCTAAGGACAAGCCATGGTCAGTCTCAACATCAGGGGAGGTGACAATAAAACCGGGAGGGTGGAGGAGAGGTGAGACACAATTTGTAGACTCCACATGGATTTTATGGGCATGGCAGTTTGTTTATTGTTGTTGTTTTAAGATTTTCCAAGGGCACACTCACCTTTACACATGTATTTTTTGTGCAGATGCCAAAGTATTAAATGAATTTTGTAAACCCAACCATAAACCCCAGCAATGGCTCCCGTAGGAGCTGGCAGGCTACCAGCAGGGAGGGTCTCATGCACTGCGGCAAAGCCACCACCCGCCACACGCAGACCCCACCACCCGCACCTCCCTCAGGTTACTGTCGCTGTGGGGACCATAAAGTCAGCATTTTATAGCATAGCCCATTTTTTTCCTAAATCAGTCACTGCCCCAATATCTTTGCTGTTTGGGATCAGGCTATTAAGAGATTTAAGTTTTCGTATGTACTGGAATATTTATATTTTTAAGTTTTTTGAAGACATGTTTGAAATATACTGAAAAACAGACTAGGAAAATGAACTTCCATTAAGTTCCTTCTAGATCTAACATATTCACTTCATCCATTTTGGGTTTTTTGGGGGGGGGGGGGGTTGCTGAACCATTTGAAAGTAAATGGCAGATATCATGACAGTAATACTTCCGCCACACATTGCCAAAAAATAAGGATATTTTCCATAATATCATTACCATGTCTAATAAAACCAACACAATTTTCTAATACCATCTAACAATCTCTCCATATTCAGATACCTATGTGTTCCAAAAGTGTCTTTTATGGCTGTTTGTTTAAACTAGGACCCAATCAAAGACCACACTTTGCATCGGGTTATGTCTCTTAGATCCCGTTTGGTCTAGAACCATCCCCCTCAATCTTGTCTTATTTTCTTTCCCTGTGACATTGACTTTGTTGAAGATACAAGACCTTCAGAAATATTCCACATTCTGTATTTGTCCACCTCATCGTTTCCTTGTGGTATCATATAATTTGTTTCTCTGCCTTCCATAGCTTCTATAAACCAGAATTAGGGCTAAAGGATTGGATAGAGGCAGATTCAACATCATTGACAGTTGCAAAATGGCCATTTTCTAATTTTCCCATTCCTTCATTTATTTGCTGGCATTGTTCTGTAAAGAAGAGCTTTCCCTCCTTAATTGGGGCTACTGGGCCATACTGAAATGCAGTTCCTGAAGAAAAACAGGACAAACATTCAGACATTGTAATCTTAACAGAAAATCCAGAACCAGAAGTTGGACACTAGCAATGGCTCAGCCAGCAGAACCTGACCTGACACTGCTGAGGGATGGGAGCTGTGAGTGGGCATTGGGTCTGCCCAAGATCTACCAATATCCTTCACCCGTCTGGTAAATCTCAACAGCTCCAGGTGAACTGGTAGATAGAATAACAGTCAAAGCAAAAGATCAGGAGCTGGTGAGTTAGCTCAGTTGGTTAAAGTGTGGTGTTATAACACCAAGGTCGAAGGTTTAGATCCCCACACAGGCCATCTACAAAGAAAAAAAAAATCGGTCAGAATTAGTCACCAGCTTTCCTTTCTTTTTTGTTTAATTTCTCATAGATTAGTTTTTTCACAATTGAATAGTTTGGCCACAGTTTATTTTATTACAGCCAGTTTTCAAGATTTGGTGGACTTTTGGTTTCTCTGAATTCTGCTCTCACACAACTTTTTTTAAAAAAGCACTTACCAGTTTTTTGTTCATTTTTAACATTTTTAATTGCAAAATCATCTTCAGGCAATCTTGGCTGCCCCAATACCTTCACAATATTGTCATGAATATTTAAATTTTTCTCTGGTGCTACAGGAAATGCTCAAAAATGAATTTGGTCAAAATGAACATTTTCATTGATAACTTCGGTTGCACCCAATGGTGATTTTTCTTTTTTTTTTTTTACAACTTTCTAAATCTTATTTCAAGGACTACTATCTGCAAGCTAAGTTGTTTTTGCATTTCTAAATTATAATTTCATATAAACCCAACACTTCTTACTTTATATACTTAGCTATGTTTCTCAAATTTTTATTACATATTTACTTTGTATTTAAGTAGGTTTCATAAAGAGAAATAATACTTCCAACAGTGACAAAGGCATGGCCAATTTCTTTCATTGGCTACTCCTGAAAAGAACATTAAGATTTTAAATGTTATCCTGAGATTGGAATGTGGAATAAAGAGGTGAGAAATAGTTGCATAAACCGTTTCTCCAGTTCAGCATTCCAATCATCGGAGTCATTGCTATAGCTGTCACCCTGCAGATGTTCAACACTGTTCGATGGTGCTGTGACTTCATTTGAACAAATCATTGTCGGAAAGGTACTGAGCCCTTCATTTGGTTATACTTTGTTTCAGGCAAGCAAAGACACTATCATGAAAAAGAAAAAACTCAAGATTCCAATTTCCTGTGGGTACCTGCCTCACCTAAGGGAGGCCTACAACAGCCTTCCTGGTCCTCTGCTTCCAGCTCTTTGGCACAGGGTTAGGGTGGGGGTTTTTTACACGAAGAGGGCCAGGATCCAGGTTCAGGCACATTCAGGTTAACAGGCTGAGGGGGTTGTGGCAGATGTGAAATCATAAGTGGGGAAGCAGCAGAGAGAAAGAGGGGCACTCTCTATGTGATTGATTCTATGAGCTACCCAATACCCTTCTGATCCATTCCCCCTATGCTTAAGTCTTCCATCGTCCATTTCTGTTGTATGAAACCAAGAACTCAGACTGAACGGGGACCCCTAAAATATAAATCCTCCTGGAGGAAGAAAAGACTGATATTATGAGCCAGACTTGGCAACTGGCAACTGGCTACCAAGCCTGAGGGGGGTAGAGAAATGATAATTCTTGTCCTGCTGGCTCTTATTCCAGCTCCTCCCAAGTAACTTCCCTCTCTGTATCTCAGTTTCCTCACCTGTAAAATGGGGTGATATCAAGTGTTCCTACCTCAAAGGGTAGTTGTAGGGAGTAAGTCAGCTAATTCTTATACAGTACTTATACCATGAACATAGCAAGTATTCAACAAGTGTTGTTAGTGATTAATGAATGTGCTATTTTGGCATCTATAGTTCTACATAGGAAGGCAGGAGGGGGTAAGGGGCTGTCCAATTAGGGAAATCAAATGAGGTGACCTCATTTGAACCCACAGGCTGGTGAAGCTTAAGGACATTCAGAACACCTGAAAACTCAATGGTTGCTTGTAAGCCCTAATGCAATCATGGATCTAGAGTGAATGGAACTCCAGGGTACTGTGATGGGAATGTAAATTGTTTGGCAGTATATAACTAGAGCTAAGGATTTGTTCCTCAAGAACCTAACTATCCTACTCCTAGGTGTACACCTCATAGGAATTCATGCATGTGGTCACCAAAAGACAGATACGAGAATGTTCATTATGCTTAATAGCCAAAAAAACAGAAATTACCCAAATGCCCAGCAATAATAGAATGGTAAATTGTGGGGTGTTTGTGAGTGTTTGTGTATCATAAAATACTTCTTCAGCAGTGAGAATAAACAAACTAAAACTATACCCAACCAACAACATGGATGGATCTCACAAAATGTTGAGCCAAAGAAGCCAAACACAAAAGAGTACTCGCTGATAATTCCATTTATATGAAGTTCAAGTTCACAACCAGGCAAAACTAAGTTTTGCTGTTACAAGCCAGGAGACTGGTTGCCCTTGGGAGGTGGGGGCTATCTGGGATGGGACAAGAGAGGAGTTTCTGGGGTGCTGGTGAAGTTCTACTTTTCAGTCTGAGTGCTGATATCATGGGTATGTTCACTTTGTAAAAATTCATCATGCTCTCATGATTTGTGTTCTTTTTTATATGTATGTTATATGTCAATTAAGATTCACTTTTTTTGAAGGCTGGAAAACATCACTTTTAATTAGTTCATTTTCAAGCGAGTTATTTGCTTTGTGCCATTAAATTGCCCGGCACAGCACTAAATACAGAGGAGGACCCAGGGTGGTCCAGACATAGCGCTCTCTCCTACAGGGCTCAGATAAAGCCTTGACACTTGGCACATGTAATTAAACCTCTGCCCTTTCTGCTCTAAATCCTTCCCCCATTGCAGGCCTGGGTCTCACGTAGCTGATTCCACAGAGGGATTTTCCACCATGCCTTGAGTCTCAGAACTGCTGGACAGGCTCCTTAGCCAGAGACATCCCATCTCCTCCAGGCTTGTTAGAGCCAGGTCTGTGTCAGCTCCTTCTCCTTCTTTATCTACACCCTACCCCACCCACTTGAACTTCCTAAGCCTTTCTCTGCCAGGCCCACGCCTCCTCACAGAACCCCAGCAAGAGGAATTAGAAACAGGATTCAACTCTGCATTAAAGAAATGTGATTTCATGGCTTGGATCCACCTTATCCCAGCTGTGTGACCTTGGGCAAGTCCCCTCACCTATCAGTTTCCTCAGGAACCTGTTTCCTCATCTGGAGAAGGAAAGTTCACCCTTACCTACTTCACAGGGTTGTTCAGAGGAAAGAAGGGGCTAATAAATTTAGCACAGTGCTTGGCACATAGTAAATGGCTATGGCAATGGTTCAAATATCCCAGGTATACATTCACTTAAATTTCATAGGGAAAGGTCTCAACCAAGAGATATAGAACAGCCCAAACC
Source organism: Galeopterus variegatus (assembly GCF_000696425.1). Lineage (NCBI taxonomy): Eukaryota > Metazoa > Chordata > Mammalia > Dermoptera > Cynocephalidae > Galeopterus > Galeopterus variegatus. Next base: position 90,157 of record NW_007727761.1, on the reverse strand, counting down.
TCACAGTGAAAGAAAGTCATAACCAGAGCGTGAGGGCGGAGAGAGGGGCCTGGTGGCTCCTCTTTACCCTCTTAATCAATGACTTGGAGAATTCTTTTAAGGAGAGCCCAGGGAGACAGGAACCCATGGGCACAGCTCACAGAAGAATAGACTGCAGCCAGTCTGAGAGCAACCAGCAGTATTCAGTGACACTAGGTACACTTATGACCTAGTAAAGGGGTCCACAAACCTATAGGCTCCTGACTGCTACACTGTACAGACCCAATACCTTTCTGTATATTAAAAACACATCCTCTAAAAAGGTAATGTTTATTTTATGTGTACTTTACCACAATAGAAAAAAAAAAAAGAAACACACATCCACATACAAAGCAACATTATGTATTTAAGGACATTTACCAAACACATTGGAAGGCTGCCTCCATGTTGGGGGAGAGGGAGGAGGGACGAAAGGGTGGATGTAAAACACAGACAGATGATGGCAGCCTGCTATGAACTGAGCAGGGTGATAAACCCCATTCTGTGCACCTAAGATCCATAATTTTTTCAACTTTATAAAAATGTTAGAGAGAATTCTAGCCCTCCAAGTCCAACAACGGGGTCCAGTCTGAGGCTGTGGCCAACTCTGCCAGCGGCTTCCTCCCCAGCCTCGCCGAGCCCTCCTGCAGCCCAGCAGCTCTGCGGGCTGTCCCAGCAGCCGCCGGCAGTGCAAGGACCGGGGCTGGCACTGTGAGCATGGCAGGGCATGGCAGGCTGGCTGTCTTATCGCACCGGACAGAACAAACAGCGTGGGGCCTGACACGGGCCCTCCCTGTGGCCGCAGCGGGGCAGCCGGCTTTTTTTCCTGACCATCTTTGAGCTGGAGATCAGACACAGGGAAAGATTAAAACAAATATGAACTTAATCAAGGGATTCTGCTGTCCTGGGGTGGAAACAGGAGCCTGCTGACATAAAGAGAGGCTGGAGCGCTGGGGAGCCCGAGTCGAATCAAAGCCGCTTGCTTACCACTAACCGCTCAGATGATCCATATCATAACAACAAAAAAGAAAAACAATTATTTATTCTTTTTGATGTTGCAGCTCAGCAGCAACTTGCTTTTTGAAGAGAGCAAGGTCAAAACCAAGTTATTGTTTTTGCCTGAAACTTTGACAGGGACTCCGAGTTCTTCCGTGTGACCTACTTAGATGAGAGATGTGGGAAAGTTGGAGATGTTCATTTCTTCTGGGCCACAGATTAGGGCTTCCTTTCTTCTTCTTCCCTCCCTCCTCCTCGCTATTTCTCTCTCTTCTCTTCCCTTAAAGGACCCGAATAAGATGTCATGGGGAACACAAAGGCAGCCAAGAAAGTTTTGTCTCTTCTGGGAGAGCTAGAAGCCAAAGTCTCTAGCTTCACTTCTCCGGGTGGGCTGGAAAAAAAGTTGCCCTTTCTTTCACTCTCTAACACCAGACATTTTCTATGCAACTGCAACTCAGGCATGGTGCTAAATGCCAGGGATACAACCACGAACAAATCAGACTAGGCCCCACTCTAGGAGAGTTTATCTGATCACAATTCAGGGGCATCCAAGTAACCACAGGGAAAGTATAGGGATTCATGAGAAAGCAGGCTCCTGTAACCTAGACTGGGGTTTCAGGAGCATTTAAGCTAAGCCTAAAGGATAAGTCGGAGTTAGCCAGGGGAGAAGTGGAGAACAGTATGCATGAAGGTGAGAAACTAGGTTCAAGGAACTGAAAGCAGCTCAGCTCTGCGAGCATGGGGAGGGTGTTAAGGAGAGTAGAGCCAGTGGACACTGGAGGTTTGTCAGGGACCAGCTCCTGCAGGGCCTTGCTAGGCTACCACAAGGAGTCTGGTTTCCTCTTCGCAGCTATGGGGAGCCACAGCCAAGGGCTTACAGCAGGGTGCCCTCTGGTCAAGGTTGCTTCAGCAAGTTCACTCAGGCTGCAGGAGGGATTGTAGGGAGGAGAGACTCGGGGTGAGAGAGGGTGCTAGGAGGGGCCAGAGAGATGTCAAGGGAGCTGGAGACAACTGGAGAGCTTTGAGAAAGATGCACACAGCAATGAAACAAGACCCTGCATGGCTAAGTCCAGGGAATAGACTCGGGGTGAGAGAGGGTGCTAGGAGGGGCCAGAGAGATGTCAAGGGAGCTGGAGACAAATGGAGAGCTTTGAGAAAGATGCACACAGCAATGAAACAAGACCCTGCATGGCTAAGTCCAGGGAATTGGAGGTCAGTGATCACCTTCATTGCCCGAGACCAGCCATGCAGGAGAGGAGACAGGTGGGTATGTGGGCAAGTGTGGGGGGCGGGGATGATAGTTACATCTTAAGCTTGAGGTCCCAGATGGAGCCACCAATTAGGGAGCAGGAAAATGAGGACCTGCTCTGGGGCGGTGCACCAGAGTCCAGGCTTGCCCTTACCTTACGCTCCAGCTTCCTCTCCTGCCAGCCTCTGCTCTTACCCCCTCCCACACACACACCTGGGCCACGGCCACATCTGAGTCCCCCGCCCTCCCAAATACCCTCAGTGACATGTATTGCTTATACCCCACCCAGCATCCAATCCCCTTCTGCTGTTAACAATGCCCTGATTTTCCTTAGGGAAGGTGGCACGTTGTCATGATGGTCCCAATTTTTCTCCCCTCTCCACATCCATACCCTTCACCATCTGACTTTACAGTTTATCTTATCAAAGAAGCAAAATTTATGTCCCCACCCTTTGAATCTGGGCTCAGTCTTACGACTGGCTGTGGCCAAGAAAATAAAGCAGAAGTAACAGTGTCCTCAGTCAAACCCTAGGCCTTGCAAGGACATTACTGTTTCTGCTTGTTGTCTTGTGACTTTGCTGTTGCCATGAGTTAAACTGGTCAGTTGGTTCCAGGAGGAGAAGAAGAGAGAAGAGGCACAGAGCTGTCCCAGCTAACTACCCCAGACAAGCCCAGCCTGGAACAGAGCCTCCAGCCAACCCACAGACGTGTGAGCAATAAACACTTCCTGCTGTATGCTACCAGCTTCTGTGGTCGTTTGTTACGGTAAAGGGAACCGTTCCCACCCACTCTCAGTCCACACAGTTCAGGTGGAACTGAGCCCATCTTGCAGCTCCAGAAGAAACATGTGCCCATCAGTACACTCCACACCCTGGCACCCTGGCCTCAGCTACTGTTTCACAAATGAGCGTGTGATCAAAGCTAAGCCAATGACACACAATCCTGGCACATTTCCTGGAACTCCTGGGAAAGAGGTACTCACTTTCCTCTGGGGTAGCATCAGTGGTGGGATGTCAACCACTACAAAGGAAATGACCTTTGGAGAATGGAGTAGTCACGTGCTGGTAAACTAGCTGTACACACACACACACACACATGCACACACACACATCAGTACACTCCACACCCTGGCACCCTGGCCTCAGCTACTGTTTCACAAATGAGCGTGTGATCCAAGCTAGGCCAATGAGACAAAATCCTGGCACATTTCCTGGAACTCCTGTGAAAGAGGTACTCACTTTCCTCTGGGGTAGCATCAGTGGTGGGATGTCAACCACTACGAAGGAAATGACCTTTGGAGAATGGAGTAGTCACGTGCTGGTAAACTAGCTGTACACACACACACACACATGCACACACACACACGCACACTCAAGCCCTGATTTGTAGCAGAACAGATAGATGGATAGATAGGCAGTATCCTGGTGATATTATCTGAGCCCCTAGATCTAGCTATGCCTGAAATCCATTAGTACCCCTGGACTTTACTCTTACGTGAGCCAACAACTTCCTTTTGTTTCTTCTAAAGTCAGTTTAATTCTGGTTTCTTTAATGTGCAACTGAAAGACTGACTAATAATACACACCCCCATGCTCCCCCATGCCTCTGTGACTTGAGGGATCATAATAAATCATTAAAAAACAATACTGGTGGCAAAGCAACCATTTGTGGAGCACCAACTATGTGCCCAGCACTTCATAGAAAAGTTATCCCAGAAATCTTTATATCCACCTTTACAAGACAGACATTGTTGGGTCCATTTTTTAGATGAGCAAACTGAAGTACAGAGAGGCTGAAGGACTTGCCTGATGGTCATACACTTGAGCCAGGAGAACCCAGGTCCAGCTGACTACAGAGCCCATGACTCACCCACCAATCTCTGGGGCCTCTCTCACCTTAGCCACCAGCCAGCCCTTCTGCCCAGAATGCTTTTTGAACCATCTCTGACTCCTCTTTCAAGCAACTAAGTAATTTACCCAAGATCATCAAGACAGAGGACAGCAGAGCCAGGGTGTAGACTCTGGTCTTCAGCCTGCCTGACCCCCTGCATTGTTCATTTTGCTAACTGCCTTTGAGGAATGGAATTTTTAGATCATATAATTTCCCAGAGAACTCTTAGTAAAGCAAAAAGAAAAACATTGCTGAACGTTGCTGAGATGTTCATTGACAAGTGGTCAGTGAACCATGGGCCTCATGCCAGTGTCTGGCCCTGGCCTACACCTGGGCTCCACTGAGTGAAACCAACTCTGGGCCAGGATGGGTTCTGCAAAGTCCCATCCTTCTGCAAAGTCTTCAAGATCAACATGATCTCCTAGAATTTGCTTCTTTCTCCTGACTATGGCGAAAGGGTTAGCCACCTTTGGTTCATGCTGGTATATTGGATTCTGGTAGAATCTGCATCTCCCCACACACAAAAAGTGGCTTCTTCTCCCACAGGCCCTGTCCCTGCTCTCTGTATCAACAACCTCTCAGGAACCCAGGCCCTGACCACTCCTTTCTCCTCTGCCCCTCCCTTTCCTCTGTGCAAACACATGTACATACAGAGCAAGTTGGCACTGCAACCGCAGTCTCAGGACTCCAGTTTGCAAGCTGTAGACAACTCACCTCAAATTCATTGTCTTAAGTACCTGAAACATCCAGGAATATGCCTGATTCAGGGGCTGCAGTCATGGCCTCAGGACTCAGTCTCATTTCTCCATCTCTCACTCTGTTCTCATCTATATGACTCCATTCTGCCTTGTATGGGCCCCAGAAATTTCAGATTCACTTCCTGTCAGCCACAGTCCACTGGAAAATAGAATTCCCTTTCCCTAACTCATACGATGAAAATAGCTGCCCTGAGATTCATTGGCCCAAACTGAGACATGGCCATCCTTGAACCAATCACTGTGGTTAAGGGATGGATACAAAGTTAGCTTAGGCCAGGGTCACCTGCCATGCATGCCCCAGGTCGGGGAGTGGAGTCAGTCCCACCCAGACTACATGGCCAGAGTTGGGGGGGGAAGGATGGCTTCTCCAAGGAAAATGAGGAGGTTCGTAAAAGAAGTGAGTGTGGAACATAAAAACAGCAAGTTCCTGTGATATCCACCTCCACTCTAGGTCACCATGCAAGTCTAGATCGCCATTATTCCTCCCCTGGTCTTCTAACCAACTCCCTGATTTCACCCTCCCCATCTTAAACATCCTCTGCACAGCTCTGAATCTTTCAACTTGCACTCAAGAAAGCCCCACTCCAATGGCTCCCCACTGTCTGGCCCATAAAATCCAAGGTCCTAGGGCCGGCCCCATGGTTCACTCGGGAGAGTGCAGCGCTGGTAGCGCCGAGGCCGCGGGTTCAGATCCTATATAGGGATGGCTGGTGCGCTCACTGGCTGAGTGTGTTGCGAACCACACCGTGCCAAGGGTTGCGATCCCCTTACCCGTCAAAAAAAAAAAAATCCAAGGTCCTAGACCCGAAACTAAAACGTGTGTTGCGAACCACACCGTGCCAAGGGTTGCGATCCCCTTACCCGTCAAAAAAAAAAAAAAATCCAAGGTCCTAGACCCAAAACTAAAAACTTCCCGTTCTAACCCCAACATAACTTTCCAGCCTCATTGCCTTCAGCTCTCCTTCACTCGTGTGCCTGACATCTCAGCCAAATAAGACTAGCTGATGTTCTCCTAATGCACCTTGCGTTTTCTCTCCTCTGGGCTTTAGCTCATGCTGTGCCCTTGATCTGGAATGCTCGCCAACTCCCATCTGCATTTCTCCCAATCCCCAAAGCCAAGGATGGCTCATTTCTGCTGAATCCACACCCACTCCAATTCTCCAGCCCAATCACACCTGCCTCTGGCTCTCAAGCCTCATCCCCTGGTCCTCAGCACTCTTCAGGTGGTGCAGTTCATCTGAGAAATGACCATGAGCTCTTTCAGTTGTGAGAAACCCAACTCAAACCTCTTTAAATGCAAAGGTAATTGGCTCAGTCATAAGCATACACAGAGCAAGAGTTGTAGGCATGGCAGATTTCGAGCATCATGTTCTCTCTCTCTCTGCCTCCCTACCTCCACTTCGCATTTCTGCTTTTCTTGACCTGATGGCCTCATTTCCTCCTACTGTTGATATCTTCCTTCACATAACTGGAGAAGATGGCTTCTAGTGATTCCAGCTTCCACCACCCTTACAACCTGGAATAGCAGAGGATGGAAACCTGTCTTCCCTGACATTCTGGCAACAAGATTCTGGGGAGGACTCTGGTCTGGCTTGGTCATATGACCTTCCCTGAGCCAATCACTGTGGCCTGTGGTATAGGGTTCTCTGATTGGCCAGGCCTGTGTCACACGCCCGTGACAGGCTCAGCCCTGCCTTTAGAACTACACAGAATAGCCCCTGTCCCCAGGAAAGAGGGGTCTGTTGCCAAAAGACAAGGAAAGAAAGGAAAAAAGTGGTCATTTACACCAGGACCTTCACAATACCCAAGCATGAGGACTGATTTGCGTAGTGGATTATCAGCTTAGCTGCTGCTGACGATGATGGGGATAACAACCACGACAATAACGCTCACACCCGGTGAGCAACCAGTGTAGCAGGCGCTGCTCTAAGCACTTGACACGTATTAACTCATTTATTCCTCATGACAACCCTGAAGGGTAAATGCAATTATTAGGACCATTTTACAGATAAGAAAAGTGAGGTACAAAAAGGGTACATCACTTGCCCAAGGGCTCTCAGCTAAAACATCAAGGAGCCAGGATTCAAACCCCAGGATTCTGGTCCCGAAGCCTGTGTCCTCCCCATGGCCCAATACTGTCTACCAGGAGAGCTTGGTGGTGTCCAGTGAGTACTACATGTGCAGAGCAGAAGTCTGCCCCACCCCCACCCCCCATGAAACAAACACATTACATCCTCTAATCTGCCCAAACTCCCCTTTCTTAAAACAGCCCGGAGGCCTGGCAAGCAGCTTCAGCCGGCTCTGCCCTCTGTCCCAAGGGAGGAGGCATGATATGACACCCAGCCCTTGCCCCCTGGCCACCCCCGCCCCTCCCAGCTAGCCTCCACCCCCTCAGTCACCCTGGGCTTCCCAGCTCCTCACTCAGGCACAGGTGCAGCAGGTAGATGAGGCACCAGAAGTGCTGGGAGACAGGAGACCACGGAGGCTCCCGGGCCAAGAACAGAAACCAGAGCCCCCCGCCAGGACGTCCCTGGAGAGGTGAGGTGAGGGAACAGACAGACAGACAAAATGAGAAAGGCACAGGGAGAGACAAAGGCACACAGTAGGAGAAAGGGATGAAGACACAGAAACGGGCCTCCTCCTTGCTTGCCTTTCCAGCAGCACTCGCCATCAGCACCTCAGCACCTTTCTCTCTCCCCACCCCCCACGGCCCCCCTCTCTGGGGCTGAGGACAACACGAGGACATAAAAGGCCCTTTCAAAACAGATGTGAGCTGGGCAGCTATATTTCTTTAGTTTTAATTCTTAAGTTCTATAAGCAAGGCAAGAGCCTCCAGAAGTGAAGTTAGTAAGGACACATGCCCATGGGGGTGGGGGGTATGCCACATTTTACCCAATCCTAGGCAATGGGCTTGATGCTCCAAGGCCCCAGGATCACCTTGGTCTCTTGGCCAAGGCTGCAGAGACCAAAACCTATAGCCATTGAGCTTTGCAAAGTGGCCGGGGGGGAGGGTGGGAGAGGGAGTAGAGGACTGGAGGAACAGCCTGGGGCAAATGCGCCAGACCCTGTCCATCTCTCCCCACAGGATCTGACCTCTTCAGATCCCACGACACACAAGACCCCCTTCTCAGAACACCTGATTCCTCCAGTGAACATGGACTTGAGGTCTAACTTTGTCCCTAACCAGCTGTGCGACCTTGGTTTCTCCCTTCCCCTCCTCAGATTTCAGTCTGCCATCTCTACAGTGAGGGGCCCCTCCAGGGCTGGCATCCTGTGGTCCTGTGATTCTGTTGGTCCTCACCAGCCTTCAAACCAGAGGATGCTACTCAGGGCCCCGCAATGGGCCGGCCCGGTGGCGTACTGGATAGTGCGCCGCTTGGGAAGCGCGGAGGCGCTCCCATCCGAGGGTTCGGATCCCACACCTGTGTCAATCCCTCAAGGTCTTGCCAAGTAGGTGACCAGCTGTCCATGTAACTAGGAGGACCCGAGGTGAGAGCAGCCTGGTGCCCCAGAGACCTCAGTGGCACTTCTGGGCCTGGCATTTTGGCTGATGGTGGGGGTTTTGACCATGGGGATTTAAGATCCTAGGGCCGAACAGTGGCTCACTTGGGAAAGTGCGGCGCTGGGAACGCCAAGGCTGCGGGTTCGGATCCTATACAGGGATGGCCGGTGCGCTCACTGGCTGAGCGTGGTGCTGACAACACCAAGCCAAGGGTTAANAACAAAACTTATAATTCATTCCTGCACAGTCAGGAATGCTTCTAACAGCAGGCTATCTATTCTGAAAGCTAGGAAGAGTTTCTAATGCCTGAAGATGACTTCATTTACTGTTTTTTCTTTCAATATATTTATGTTTTTAGAGTTGCTAATCTCACTATAAATTACATAAAACCTGAAGCTTTTAATTCTAGTTGATTGGATTTTTATGATTCATATTTCCCTATAGGCATAAGTTTCATAACTTTTCTATTTTCTGTAACACAGAACACTTGGGAAGATTTAAGAGTCCAATAGTTGCTGATATAGTTTGCTTGGCAGACTACCGAAGGAAAATACTGCTATGTGAAAACAGACTTTCTCCCCTGACACTTGAGGTTCTCTGTTGCTGGACATTTTTTTATAAAACTAGACACTGACTACAGCACTTCAGCCATTTTTTCCTTAATTGTCTCAAAAATAGATTTGGACATTCAAGAATATAAAGAAACAAACAAACCAACCCACCTGTCTACTTTTTGTGGGTGAGAATATTCA
>NW_007727761.1:78807-80741 GCF_000696425.1 Galeopterus variegatus | reverse complement strand
GCCCCGCGCCCCGCCGGGGCCCCCGCGCCCGTGATTATGCCAGCGCGCCTTTCATCCCCACGCGCACCCGCGGAAAGTTGATTGTTGTATTTCGGCCTTTTTTCAGTCTCCTCTGCCTTTCATGCAAGGGGAAGGGTGCTGAGGGGTCAAAGCATCCTCCCCCAGCGCCTCTCCCTGCTTCAGTCCTTTTAGAAAAACACCCAAAGCCATAATTTGTCTTAGAATTTCTTTTGAAACAGCTACAAGAAAGACTAACGACTGCTCTTTTTCCTCTGTTTCTGATTCCAGCCATCCCTTTATCTGGCTTTCATTAGAGCCTCGGCCGCGCCTCTTTTGTGGGAGAGACTTGAGGGAGCCGAGGCAGTTTCCCAGCCGCTGTGATGTTGCTAAAGATTAAAAAGGAGCTTTGAAGCCGCACCAGTTCTCTCTGCGCCCCCTCGGTACAGGACCTCAGAAAGACCCAAGCCATCTGGCAAACCTGACATAAAGACAAAATCAAGTGATTGAAACAGTCTCTTCAAAGCCACAATGGCAGATTTGTTGATTTGGGCGTTATCTTTCATGCGAGGCCTTTAGAAGTCACCAGAACACCTAGGTAATCTCAGGCGGGCCTGACTGGAGTGGATGGAACCTTCCAGTCCCGGGCTCGGAGAGGGGCTTGGAGAAGGGCCTGGCTGCGCCTGGCGGGGGCTGAGGGATGGACTGACTGCCCCTGGAGGTAGGCCCCGGGAAACTCAACAATTGGATCCAGAGCCAGGCCTCCGCGGTGGCTTCCAGCAAGGCCTGCTCACTCCAGCCCCCTCCTGGCTGCCCCCTCTGGAGGGGCGCTGACACCACCCAGAGTCAGGACAGGAAGCTGAGGCCAGGCTGTCCTGAGCAGGAGGGGAGTGGCCAGAGATGAAAGGCCGCTGCCCTGATTGCAACCGACAGCCCGTTAGTAACGCCCTGGCAGCTTTGGTATCAGAACCTGCTTCTCACGGCTCCCGGCTGGGCAAGGCCTGGGCAGATGGCTGTCTTCCAGGGCCCATGGCAGGGTCCCTGGACCAGCAAAGATCCTGGAGGTACAGAACCAAGCACAGCTCTGATCCGGTTCTGCATTAACACCCTACCTGACATCCACATAACCCCGAGCCTGGCCCACTCTGGGCCTCAGCTTGCCTTCCTGCAAAAGGGACAGGGCATACCCTGCTGGGTGGAGTTCCTCTTATCCTGTTGGGTGGCAGTGTCTGGAGCTTGAAGGCTTGGATCATGGGTGCTCCGCTGGCCTTGGATAAGGAGCCTGGAAGAAGTGGCGTCAGAAATAGTACTACAGCTGAACAGACCCTTCCACGCTGAGTTTCAGTACAGGGATTTGGGGGACACCAGCCCACACCCCACTACTGATGCAGTCTCAGACCAATCATTCCCCTCTCAGTGCCTCAATTGTCCTAATGGTAAAATTTGAGGGTTAGGGTGCACGAGAGGTGTTCAGGTGCTGGGGAGAGCTGGGGTTCTGTGAACATTCCTGAAGAGGCTGAAATGGGGTCAAGAGGGAGCTGAGCAGGTAGTCCTCAGTTTCCCTCACCACAAACAGAGCTGCACTGCTGTTAACTGTTACATACCCGGCCTTCAGAATAAGATCTCCAGGCTTTTTTTAAAGATTCTGCTAAAACACACATACAACTTACAAGCTACAGTTCTTGACGGCCTCTGTTCCTTCCTGCTCACCTCCTTGAACCAGTGATTCTAACTGGACCCTGATGAGCTCAATAAGAGCCAAACTTCCCAGTTTTAGGAAAAATAAGGAATTCACAAAGTCCCACTATCGATCAACAACCAAGAAACTATTGAAGACCTACTCTGCGCTCCCACCTTGAAAAATGTAACACCTGCGTGTCCTCAAACATCAGGCCCAGAAAAGATTTCCAAAGGATGTTCACATTCACAGGATATAT
>NW_007727761.1:76289-78226 GCF_000696425.1 Galeopterus variegatus | reverse complement strand
CTCCCACCTTGAAAAATGTAACACCTGCGTGTCCTCAAACATCAGGCCCAGAAAAGATTTCCAAAGGATGTTCACATTCACAGGATATATAATAAATAGCCGTCTGCTTTCTAAACCAGGGAGAGAGTGCCCCTGGCTACAGGCCTTCGAGACAACTTGCCTTTTCCCATCTTTCTTTGCCTGCTCTCTCTGGCCAGATGCAAGACTAGGGTCCCAGCTCCTGCTCTACTGCCCTGCCCCCTTCAGAGGATCCAAAGAAAAAATGTCTCATCCCAGCTGGCTCCCAACTGCCCTTCCTTCCTCCCAAAAACACAGTTGGCCCCAGCACCAGGGTGGGAGGCTCACAACAGAGATTTCCTGGCCTCTTGGCAGTGATGTGCCACCCTGAGATTAGACTTCCATCTGTGTGTCCTCCCAAAGAGAAAGAGAAGTCCAGCTCCCCAGAGAGACAGAGCCACAGAAGAGCAAATGTGGGAGGGGGCAGCCTGCCCACCAATCCCTAAAGTGAACCTTCCAAGTAGACAATTTGCCCCTCCTATTCTAACCATGTCTTCACATCATCTCTTTCTAGTGAACTCCTACTCATCCTTCAAAACCCACCTCTAGTGTTACTCTGTCTGGGAAACCTTTCTGAGCTTTCGTCTGCTTCAACTCACATGCCACTCCATCTACATCTGTCTTGGGTAGCTCTGAAATTAAATGACAACAATTTTTTTCAGGAAAAGAGCACACATCTGGAAGTCAAAGGACTTCAGTTCGAATATCAACTCCCTTGTTTATCAGCTATGAGACCTTGGGCAGGTCACTTTGACTCTTCACACCCCAATTTCTTCATTTGTAAAGTGGAGAAAATAACACATCTTCTAGGGTTGTCTTGAAAACTAAAGAAAGAAATACATGTGAAAGAGCCTAAAATTATGACCAGCACATAGAGGCACTCAAAAGAAGCGAGCTTCATTACTTCCTTAGCAGAGTGTGAGCTTCTCAAAGACAGGAACCACGTCTTCATCCATTCATTCATTCACTCATTCATTCATTCATTCACTCATTCATCCAGCCATCATCACTGAACTCCTGTTGAGGACAAAGCCCTGAGCCAGAAGCTAGGTTACTATAGCAGGTCACAAGACAGACTCAGTCCGGGATCCACAAATCTCTCAGTTAGTCTTCCTCACCTGTGTATGTCCAGCACTGCTTTGGCTAACACTGTCCCCACCCTTCCCAGGTGGTTTGGCCAAAGGCAAGTCTTCAGAGTCCGGGCTGAAAGTTGCCTGAGCCTGAGGATGGTTGGCAGGCCTCTTTCCTGCACTAGGCGTCCTCTGAGGACAGAGCTTTGTCTGGACACTGTGGAAGGAGAGAGATGTTGAAGAGCCATCAACCCCACTCTTGGGGAGCTCCTGGTCTGATTGATGGAGGAGACATTCACCTCATCTCTGTGGAGTTTTCAGACTGATGGAAGAGACAGACACATAATTCTCAATCTTGAAAACTCCCAAACTGATGGAAGAGTCACATTTTTCTGATTTGGGGAACTCCCAGTTTATACCAAAGAGCAAGTTTTTTCCTGATGCTGCTAACTCTTAGACTGATGGAAGACACACATGGTTCCCAGTCCTGGCTCAGTCTATCTCTGATGTGGGTGAGATTTTTCCTATCACAAGGGGACACCTCCTCTGATAGGAGAGGCATCCATACCCATAGATAGCTTGAGAGTCAGATAAAACATGTATGGAAAAAAATAGGTCAACCTAGGGACCCTTTGAAAAGCGAGCTGTGCAATGTCTCTGTCTGTTTGTCTGTGGACTCAGAAGCAATATCCCTGGCTCCGCAGATGCACCATCCTAATCCACAGAGCTGGACACAAATGACAGAATCATCCGCCTTATAAGCATCCAGCCAAGCCGGCTCACCAGAGAATCCAAGTCAGAGCTGGCCTG
>NW_007727761.1:74050-75456 GCF_000696425.1 Galeopterus variegatus | reverse complement strand
TCCGCCTTATAAGCATCCAGCCAAGCCGGCTCACCAGAGAATCCAAGTCAGAGCTGGCCTGAGGCCCCTGTCGCTGGCATCTCGTGCCAGCCTTGCCAAGGGAGGCTTTCTCACGATCAGGGACATCTGGGCTGGCCCAGCTCCCAGAGGCCACTGACATAAAAAGCGAGGGGCTCAGCGGAAACACCATCTGTACATCATAAAGCCACTTGGTGGTTCCCAGAGGCTGCCTCCAGCTGCAGCTGTGTTGCCCAGGAAAAGCAGAGGAAGGCACCAAGTGGCCATGATGGGGAGGCCAGGGTAAAAATAAGGATGGCCATGCGGGGAGCGCTGCCCTGGAGTTCTTCCACCTGGCACCCCACGCACTTTGGAAATTAATGGCACCTGGTTTGTCTCCCTGTTGCTGCCTGGGACCACAATGGATTTTTCCTGAAAGTGACTTGATGACAGGGGCAGTATACAGTAGTGGTTATGCATTCAGAATCTAGAGCTGCACTGCCTGGGTTCAAATCCCAGATCCACTCTTCAGGGAAGTGGATTGACTTCGCTGAGCCTCGGTTTTCATACCTGTGCATTGGAGATAATAATCACACCTGTATTGCAGAGTTGCTATGAAGATTAAAAGTAATACATGTATTGAGCTGTACACTTAAGATCTGTGCATTTGTTATACTTTTGAGATAGCAGGTGCTCAGTTTCCCTGGATTCAGATTTCAAAACCCACCTCCAGGTTTCAAGCCACTCCCCAAGGTCTCAGGCCCCTCCTCTAGACCCTCCCCTAGAGGAGAGTTACTGTTGCTTATTGCACCTGTCTTTGGCACCAACATTGGAAGGCTGAGACCACAAGGGGCAGACTTATGCAAATCTAGTGGCTGAGGATGCTTGGTAGAAAGGAATTACATAACTCCAGTAGCTGAGCATGCTCAGTAAAAGGAATTTATACAAGCTTATACAACCCCAGTGACCAAGCATGCTCAGTGGAAGGGAGTTTATCCTTTGAATGACCTTCCACTAGAGGTGCTAAAGAGCACAGAATATACTTGAATATGTCTGGTGCATGTGAGAGGATTTGATCAATGAACATGCCCTAAAAAGAGACCAACTGAGCACGTGCAAGACTATGTTACATAACCAGGAATCACCCTCCCTTAGTTGAATATTAATTACATAGCGTGAATATGTATTAGATAGCGAAACTATAAAAGTGGAATCCCAGTTGGAGGCAGAGCTGTCACTCACTCACTGTGGGGCTAGCTTGCACTCTGCCTGTGGAGTGTGTAGTTCTTTCTTTTTGTATCAAACTTGACTTTAGCAGCCTGCTGCTCGCTCTAGAGCCAGCCTTCACTTTGTCTGTGAACATGTATTTCTTTCTTTCCTTCTTTCTTTCTTTCTTTTTTTTTTTTTTT
>NW_007727761.1:59289-73216 GCF_000696425.1 Galeopterus variegatus | reverse complement strand
TTTTTTTTTTTTTTTGAATGTGTATTTCTTACTTTTGTATTAAACTTGGTGCAGGCCCTGCTCAGTCTCAGGAGCTAGGCTGCACTTTCTCTGTGAAGTCTGTATGTATCTCTTATTCTTTCCATTAAACCTGTTCTCATTTCCCACCATGACTCTGATATTGAATTCTTGCCTGTGGCAGAGTCAAGAGCCTGGTAAGGGGAAAGGGTGGGTGGAGGCTGGCCATTGGGCCTCCTCAAACCCTCTCCTCCGGTATCATTTTGATAAAGTCTAGTTATAAAAGAGGTAATGTGTGTCCCATGTCTGATATAAAGTAAATGCTTAATTACTATTGGCTCTTGCTTCATCATCACATGCCTCCTAGAGCCTGTCCTGAAGCTCTTGGAGCAGACATCTGTCATGGGCAGAGCTGCTGAGGATATTTCTTTGGATGTCCTGTCTAAGCCCCCACCCCAGCACCAAGTCTACCGCTGATTGGGCAAGGGGTAGGACCTCACCCAAGAGAAGCTTTCTACTGGCAGTTGTGCGCATTCTATCAGAATCACTGTGGAGAACTTGAACTGGGGTCAGTTTGCAAGGACTGGTGATCACATGGGGCCATGTGGAAGCAGAGGAAGGAGGCCAAGAGGAGGGGAAAGACACAAAGAAGTGAGAACAGCAGAGATCAGGGAGATACAAGTTTCCTGAGAGACAGGAAGAGATGAGAGAGGGAGAGAAGGCCACTAGTCCTGTGTTTTGAGTTCCCACCCGAATTCGCAGTAGACAAGGCCGTACCTATGAGACAAGTTCTGCCAAGAAGCACAAACACAAATTCGCACATACCACACATACCCCCACATCCCACCATACCAACATACACACACTCCTTTTTATTTTTCTTTACAAGTCCCCACCCACATCTGAACAATTTCCAGAATGGTGACTCTCAAAGGAAACTAATTTTGTTTAGTGGGGCTCAGAAGCTGAGAGAGAGAGAGAGAGAGAGAGAGCGCGCTGAATACTTCTGGACAATAGAATTTTGGGATGGAATGGAGAGAGGAGAAAAGAAGAGACGGCTGGCTGCAGGGGAAAAAATACAGGTGTACAGAGAGATCTAATGGGTAATTCCATAAATCATCGGAATTGTGGTATGTGGTCTTTATAGCAAAACATCATCAAAATCACATCACCTGCCATCTCTCCATTCTGCTCTCCCCCATGTTGGCCATTCTGGGAGGGTCTGCCTCTTATGGCTGGCAAGACAACTGCCAGCTCCTAGAGCTGCATTGTCCCTTAACTGCAGACAATAGGAGGGGCTCCAGTGTCTTGGTCTGAGCTCTCCCTGAAGCAGACCCTAAGTCAAGGACTTGAGTGCAAGTGGTTTCTTTGGGAAGCAATCACAGGAAACACTAGTAGGGGAATGGGAAGTAAGCCAGGGAAGGGAATGACGCCTATAAGAGGTATGTGGGCACCCAGAGCCTAATCCCACTAGGGAACTATGAGAGACAAGGTGGGACATGCACCACAGAGGAAACTGGGGTATCTATCCACCGCCTCCCACCAGCCATTGGTTGAGGGCTGTGCCAGGGCTGGGACTAGGCCTCCTTAAATTTTGCAGCAAGTTCCTCACTTGCCTCCTTGGTGCTCCTTGGTGGCATTAACTTTCTGACACTCTAGCCTGCTGCATGCCTCCCACCAGCCATTGGTTGAGGGCTGTGCCAGGGCTGGGACTAGGCCTCCTTAAATTTTGCAGCAAGTGCCTCACTTGCCTCCTTGGTGCTCCTTGGTGGCATTAACTTTCTGACACTCTAGCCTGCTGCACACATAGACAGAGTGGGCTCCAGCAGCCTGAGAGATCCCTCAGGCAGGTACCCAAGGACTGGCAGTTGGAAGTTCAGCCAGCACTCACGGAAATGGCAAATGTCAAGGGGCTACAGACAGCAGCTGCTCCACCCAGCAAAAATTTCATCATATCTCAAAGGTTCTGACTGGATCATATGTTCATCCCTGGACCAACCACTGAGACCAGGGGGATGTGATGTGCTAATTGAGGTAGTCATACGGTGGGGGTGGGAGGGAGTGGGGTACAGGGAATGAGAGGGGAATGGGGTGTGCTCATCAGAATGGATGAGGGTAGTTCAGAAATAAGGTGAATAAACACTGGGCAGCCAAAAAAACATGACACACAAATGACCACTCCTCAGCCCCAAGTTGCCAAGTTAATTGGAAGGTGAGAGGGTTAGGTTTGGCTTGTCAAAAGCCCTTGCAGCCAAACCCTTTAGTTGGCCACTTGCCCTTATCAGAGTTTAAAGCATTGACTGAGCACTGACCCCTGCCAAACGTTGTGCCAGACTCTGAAGGGGCACAGGTGAAGAGGTGTCATTTCTGCTCTCTGGGAGCTCACGGGCAAGGGTGGCAATGGAGATGGAAACGACAATGACTACTGTTTCACCAATCATTTCATCCAGTCTCTTCCTGAGATGCTACTGATTGCAATACACACACATAATTACTTTATGAGCCACCAAGAAAAGCTGAAAGCTGCCAATTAAATTTTACACTATGAATTATAAGATTTATCCCAATTGCAGAGATAGAAAACGTTAAAAAAAATGTGTCTTAGAACTGATGGATTATGGTAATATTTTTATAGTTTAGAAAGGATTTTTTCATAGACATTATCCCATCAGATGTTCACTACAAACCTGTTGGAGGTAATATCTGTACTATTTTCCATTCCATGAAACTGCATTCAGAGAGGTCAAGTGATTTGCTGAAGGTCATTAAGCTACTAGATGGGCAGTGTGAAACTCAACCTCAGGTCTGTCATGTTGCAGAATCAGGACACCACTAAGTCTCCCTGGCAAACTTCTTTAAATCCTGGTTATTCTTTTTACAAAATACATACTCCGCCCACCTCTGCTTGCCTCCCAGCTCAAAACAGGGAACCCAGCCAGCACCACCTCCTCTGCTCCCACCCACCCACATGCCCAGGCTTGAAATATTTGTCTTCCCTTCCAGACAAAATGGTCTTCTTTTGTGACCATGCGCAGATGGTACAGTTGCCCGCTCATTTCCAATTCCCCTCAAGACTCCTGCCATGGTGAGCACTTCTCAAATCTGAGTCCCTGCCCAAGATTCTATTTTTAAGGACCGAGACCCTTGCTCCTCCAAACACCTTAAATTAGACCTGTTTGATAATAGTTTATATGATAGTTTCCTCACATAGATGCCTATAATGGTCCCAAGCTGAGAAGTAGCGCTGGCTTTATGAGTGAGTGACATGTGCAGTTCCACAGAGGGCGGCACTTGGTTTAACGCTCTGCGGTTGCCACCTTGCAATTCTTAATAATTTTGAACAAAGGACCCCGTTGTTTTTATTTTGCACTGGACCCTGCAAATTACATCGCCGGTCCTGCTGAGAACTATCCCACTGCTCTTAAAAGCAAGGAGTCAGCCTTGTTGCCCCCATTTCTGGGACTCCTGAGGTCAGGAATGGCATTCTGCTCACCTCTGTGTGCCCTGGGAAGAGGCAATGCTCAGGTCCCTGAACAGAGGGAGTGCTCAGTAAGCAGCGAATGAAGAAATGAATGAAGTGTGTATGCGTACGCCTGCAGGCACCTGCACACGTGAGTCAGCCTATGTTCTTTCAGTTGCAAGTGACAGAAATATAGTTCAGAGTAGCCAAAACTCAAAGGGGCAATTTATCGACCCACTGTATTGAAAAGTGTAAGAGGTTGATGAACTTCAGGCTAAGCTGGACCCAGGGACTCAAGTACTGTCACCAGGACACTGGCTCTTGGCTCTGATTTCTCTACCATTGACTTTATTCTCAGGTAGCACCTCCTCTCAAGCCTCAAATGCTCTAGACTGACATACCACTAGCTTAACAACCTCAGAAGAAAACTTTTCATGGCAAGTTCCCACCTAAGTCAAGCTACAGTCACATGCCCACCTCTGTACCAATCGCTAAGCCAAGAACTATTCTCATTGGCCAGACCCCAGTCACATGCCCACCCTCTGAACCAATCACTGGCCCTGGCAGCTGTGATACTCTCATTGGCAGGCTTGGGTCACATGGGGAAGAGGAGGGTCTCCAGGTGAAAGTCAGGATGCTGTTCTCAGAGAAAGAGGAAACTTGGTGCTGGATGAGCAAAAACAACCAGTGATACTAGGGCTTCTCTCTGCCCATCTCTTGCCTGCTCCCTTAGCTCTGAGCAACCTGAGAACCCTGTTGACCTGATACTGCAGCCTTGGGAACCTAGCAAAAGGGGGAGGTCTGGGAAATATCATGGGCCCAGGCAAACAAAAGGCCAAGACTGAAATGGTCAGCAGGAATGAAGTGGAACAGGCAGGTGCCAGGGGCCTGGCAGTCACTCTACATAGTTACTACCACAGGGTAAGCAGGAGGAGGTCAGGTAGCTACAGGGACACCTGCCCCTGCCCAAGGCATGACAGATAGTAATACTTACTGCCAACCCTTATTGAGCCCGGCTCTGTCCGAACCACTTTTTGTGCATTACCTCACTGAATGACCACCATTGAGGTTGGTACATTTATTACCCTCATTTTACAGATGAGGGTTTGGAGAAGTTGAGTAAAGAGTTCCAAGAGCATACGGCCAGAAAGGGGGCAGGTCGTGCATCTATTAGGTCAGGCGCTGTGTCTTGTTCTTATCTGAGGTCCCCATGCACCCTAACACAATCACTATTTGTTTAATAAATATCTGTTGAAGTGAGAGCTTGGGGGACTGAGGGACTGTCATTACATTCCCGACCATCCCCACTCCCAGATGAAAGCACTAGGCACAGCTCAGGCAATATCCCTTCCAGGTGTGCTGCATCTTGGAAAATGATTCTTAGAATCTGCACTGACTCTGTTGCAATGGAATCTCAGGCACTACAACAAACCGATGGAAGGGAGAGGTTTAGATTTTGCGGTGGCTTGGCAACTCTGAAATTTTAAGTATTGCTCACTGTCTATGCCTCTTCCAGGCTGGCCGTGCAGTTGGGGGAAAGAGGAAGAGCATACTTAATGTGAGTTCTTTCAGCAACCCCTACTGGGTTCCCACAGTGGACCTAACACTAAACTACGTGCTTTGAGGGGGGACAGAGATAAGCATGACTCAGCTCCCTCCCCTCATTCCCCTCTTGGGAGAAGAAATAAGTCACGGTCAGAGAAAAACACAGAAGGAGTCCACCCCCCTAAGAGGGGACTTTAACCATCTGATCACTAGGACAACAGAAATGATTTATGTATGTGCTCAGTGCCAGGTAGAAGGGATATAGTAGTGAACAAAACAGAAAAATAGACACAGCTCTCGCCCTCATGAAGTTCTCAGTCTAACGCAGCTGATCACTAGGACAACAGAAATGATTTATGTATGTGCTCAGTGCCAGGTAGAAGGGATATAGCAGTGAACAAAACAGAAAAATAGACACAGCTCTCGCCCTCATGAAGTTCTCAGTCTAACGCAGAGACAGGTAGTAAACAAATAAATAGGTAATTGTGAATGTGATGTGTTTTAAAGGAAACAGGAAAAGCACAGGATACTATGAGAAAGTAAAAAGAGACTTGTTTGAGCAGGATTTTTAGGATCACCTTTCTGAAATGGTGAGAGATGAGAGGGAGCCTGCCGTATAAAGAGTGTGGGAACAGCGTTCCAGAATGAGGGAACAGCAAGTATCATGCTGTATCATGTGCCATGCTGTATGGCGGAAGTGTAGCATGTTCAAGGGACAAAGATTAGGCAAATTACGTCTGGAGGAAAATGAGTAATAGGTGATCACGACCAAAGATGGGTAGAGAGGAGGCCATTGGGGCCCGGCCACACAGAGCCCTGTAGGCTACGGAAGAGAGCTTGGGCTTGATCTAAGTGGGATGGGAGCCCACTGAAGGGTTGTGAACAGGGCAATGATGTGACCTGATCTAATCTACATCTCTAAAGATCACTCTGGCTGTGGTGGGGAGAGTGGACTGACATAGGGCAGAGCGGAAGCTGGGAGACATGGCAGCTCTTGCTAAGTTAACATCAAGGGTGCACAGATGAGGAGGCTATTTCTCCCTAATAAAGACATCTAGAAAGGCTTTGAGGAGGGGATTTTACCCCAAGGTGAACGTTGGACAGGCAGAAAGGCAGGAGAAGGCTGCATTCTCCACTCCAGGCTTTTTCCTCAAATAAAGGAAAATCTTGTATTTCCCTTTTCTGCCTCAGAATCTAGAAAGAGATGCCCATTCATCAACAATGCCTTCCAAGACACCTACTGTGTAGCATTAAACAACACTAACAACAAACCAATCAGCAGCTTCAAGTGTGAATAACTCAATGATGTAAAATTTGACATAAATTGATCTGGCTGAGCCTCACAAATTTTCTCCTGAGGCTGACAACGTCAGCAACTCTAAGTCTGATCCCCACTGGCTCTGAAAGGCAAGAGGACAGTAGAGAGAGGGGCAGAAAATGTCCCTGAGCAAATGGGGACATTTGCCTCTGTGATGAGCAGGATAAGTGTCGACCAAGCCAATCAGAGTTGGATTAATAGGAAAGAACCTCTCTGTTAGCTCTTTATTAGATGACCAGTCTCTCGAGGGGCAGGAGTTAACATTTTGTGAAGCACGTTGTGTTTGTTAAATACGGTGTGTCTCTACTCACCAAGGTATTCGCTTGTCAGCCCTAGTTTGCTCAGGGGCAGGAGGTGCTTCAGGGTTCCACTCATCTCTGAACACAGTCCTCATTGTTTACATCTTCCTCTCACTGGATCCTCAAAAAAATAGTCCCCTCGAGGCAAGTAGAGAAACCAAGTTTAGAAACTGTTTTGTTTTTGTTTCTGCGTGGTTGCTTTGCCTATTCGGCATCCATTCTCCAATCCTATGATAAAAGCACCCTAATTTTTCTTGGGGATCCCAACTTAGGCTATGTGGTTTAGGTGGCACTAACCTCCCACCCAAGCTGCAGGGACAGAAGATTTGTGATCTGGGTTTGGCTTGTTTCTGAATCCCATCACCATCATGACCACCCCCTACCTCTTCATAGTGATTGATTCCGGGTGTGCACATAATCTAAATCCATCCAATCAGATAATCCCATGACTCTTGCTGGGACACTAGAGAAAAGGACATTCTCTTTTCTCTGGACTGGGACCTATGAGGATGTCATTCTGGAGGTTCTAGAGGCCAGTGAATCCTGTCTGAGAATGTGACCAGTGCAGAAAGAAGCAGAGCCAAGAGATAGAGAGAGAAAGCCTGAATCTTGTGACATCATTTGAGCTCCTGGATATAGCCATACCTAATATCCAACCTCTTTAGGGGTGTGTTTTCTGACTGTCACATGGAGGCAAAGCAATGCAAGGACAGGAAACAGGCAACCTAATTTCCAGGACAGTGCTCTTACCTGCCTGGTGTTCCAGATGACTTTATCCAGCCACACATACAAACTCAACTAATCCGTGTGTGGCTTTATGGTCTGCTAAGAGAGGGATATTTCAAAACTAAAAACTTCTGATCATAGCAGTGTTTTATCTAGCTGAGCTGTGGAAGGAACCCTGAAGGTCATATCATTGAATAGTTTTCAAAGATTTTAGCAACTACTTGTTTCAAATGAAGTCTTAAGCAGAGATCCTGTGTGTAAGAAATAAAAGCAGAATCTTGCTACTGCAAATGTATTTTATTTTTTGTTAAAAGCTTTTAATATTTATTTTTAAAATCAATGAAGACCCAAATTTTAATGTAGTTGTTTCCAAGGTATAAAGTTTGATTATATAATATATTTGCATGTGTGGAGGGGTTATCACTTTTTTTTAATAGTTAAAAATACTTTTTAAATAATTGGGGTAAATGAAAAAGTCCCTCAGATCTTCTCCATCTTTCTGTGGGCTTCCAAGTTTTAAAAAAAAAAGGACATTTGAGTTTGTCTGGCTTTGTCAAAGGTCTCCTTTTGGTGTCTAGTCGTTCTAACTTCAGAGAGAGGATCCTTTTTTCTTGTGCAAGAAAATAAAGTCTAAGTGTATGCTAATGTTCTAGAACGGTGCTTTTCAAACTTTAATACATGTACAAGTATATGAATCACCCAAGGATCTTGCTAAAAACGTAGATTCTGATTCCACAGTTCTGAGGTGGGGGTGGGGGGGACCTGAAATTCTGCATTTCTAGCAAGCTCCTGGGTGCTGCCAATGTAGCTGATCCACGGACCATACTTTGAGTAGCCAGACTCTAGAACACACAATAAAAGAGTATCATGAATATATCTGCTGAGGGAGGGAGATGAGAATCACTACCAAACTCTAATTTCAAAAGCAAATTGAAAATATCTGAAATAACATGTATCAAAATGTTACAGAAAGTGGTGGGATTACGATAAATTTTTAATTTCTTCTTTATGCCTTTCATTTTCAAATTTATCTATAATGAACATGTATTACTAGGCAATAAATAAGTTTAAAATTAAATAACTGAATTAAGAAAAATCTAAAACACTCACCTATTTTTAAAATAAAACTTTTATCCGACATGGAGAGAACATCAGAAGCACTTTCCCAGAACCAACAGAGTTGGAAAGCAACAAGTCTTGTCCTCTTTCTGCAACCCTGGATAGATGGATAGGGTGGGGCCCAGAAAGGGAAGAGCCCTGCCCAAGTTTCATAGCCAGTTTTCAGCAGAGCCAGGACTATGATATTAGAGATCTGGGTGACACGGTGCAAGCCCAAGTCCACAGTCTGAAAAGTTCATCCAGCACACAGCGGCTTTCTATGCAGGGAATTTGATCCTGGCCCCATCCCCACAGCAGGGGGAGCGTGAGCCTGGGCCTGCAAGACCATTTCTGAACCACTGACTGACTGTCCCAGCCCAAGCCTCCTGGAAAATGCCCAGCTGTCCCCAAGGAGGCCATCTGATCTGGCTTATCCCACTTTACAGAGAGTGAAGGCCACACCCCATAGCCTTGAGTTCAAGGCCTCAGCCATCCCCGCTCTGCTTCTCCATCTCATCATACCTCACCCCCAGTACCCCCACCTCGCGGGCCTCCTTGATGCACTATTCTCCTGGTTTGATCCACCCTTCCCCAACCCTGCAGACCCTTCCAGGGCTTGAAGACTCCCTGCGGTCCAGCTGGCTCTCCCTCCTCTGCATGTCCTCCCAGGTGGTCTCATTTACTCCTGAGGTTCTGGCAGGGGTGCTGGAGCCACCACCTTCTTCAGAGAATTGCCCTGAGACAAACTGGAATCACCTCTGTATCAGGGGACCACCAGGCAGACGCCACTGCCTGACACAGGCTATGGAGGGACCCAGCCCCCTCCTCTCAAGACAGGACTCTTTTGTGGTGCAACTCATGTTCTATGTCCCCGCTCACACGCCACCACCGTGGGGCTGGGCTGGAGCTGAGACCATGTCCTGTCCTTCTTCTCTCACTGCCTTGCAGGTTTTACCTGATTGCTGCCCCAGTGAATCCCCATCTCGGGTTCCACTGTTAGAGCACCCAACCCAAGACTCATCCTCCGGGTCAAGTGCGGATTCTTCAGGGAGGCCTCGCTTGAACCCCTGGGCTGGGTCACAGCCCTACCCTAACGGCACCCTGTTGTTTTCCTTTATAACACATAGCACAGTTGTAATCAAATCATCATCTGTGTGATTACCTGTTTACCATGTGTCTCCCTCATGGAGACTCTAAACTCCATAAGAGCAGGAGCATGTCTTTCTTGCTCCCACCTTATGCCAGCACCTAGCACCATTGTAATCAAATCATCATCTGTGTGATTACCTGTTTACCATGTGTCTCCCTCATGGAGACTGTAAACTCCATAAGAGCAGGAGCATGTCTTTCTTGCTCCCACCTTATGCCAGCACCTAGCACCCCCTGGCACATAGTAGGCCTGCAACAAATATAGGATGGAAGCAGAAAGGAAGGAAGAGAAGAAGGAGGAAAGTAGGAAAGGAAGGAAGGAAGAAAGGGAGGGAGGGAGGAAGAAAAGAAGGTCCTTTTGTTGCCTCTTTCTTATTTGATTGAGGGACTTGGGTTTATTTTTGTCATGGCCAGGATCTGAGTCCAAAGAACTTTTTGGGTTGGCAGCCACCAGCACCATGGCTTGGACTTGCTGCCCTCCAGCAAGCAGCCCTGAGACCAGGCAGCAGAGGCAGCACAGGATCCCCCCGAAGACAGCTGCCATCACCACCTCTCTCGCTTGCACATGCAGAGGCAGGCAGCTGGGGCTGCTCTGCCAGTGACCGTGAGCAAAGGAAGCCTAGGAGAGGAAGGAGGCAGGGAATCTTTTTGACGACACAGTAACAATTAGGCAATTCATTCATGCAGCAAATATTGCTTGAGGGTCTGCTCTGAGCTCAGCTCTGTGCTAGCTGTGGGGGACACATCCTTGAGTGAGATAGACCCAGTCCCTGTCCTTGAGGCACTGGGAGTCCAGCAGGGGAGACAGATGACGAACATGCACACAGATACCTAACAGATATGTAACATGTTGTCGGTGGCAACAGGTGCCACTAAGAGAGCCCAAGCAGCTCAGGAGCCAAGGGCACAGGAGAAAGGCTTCTGTGAATCATTAGTCTGGAAGCTTCTCTGAGGCAATCACAATAGAGACTAGGATAAGATGAGGGCAGGTGCCAGGCCCGGAGCAGAGAAGAGAGTTCTCCAGGCACAGAGGGAGCAGAGGCCAGGGTCCTGGGGCAGAAACCTGGTGTGTCGGAAAGCAAGAGAGGAGGCCATGTGGCTGGGCCAGTGACTGGGGGGCAGGGTAGCTAGTCTGGAAGCTTCTCTGAGGCAATCACAATAGAGACTAGGATAAGATGAGGGCAGGTGCCAGGCCCGGAGCAGAGAGGAGAGTTCTCCAGGCACAGAGGGAGCAGAGGCCAGGGTCCTGGGGCAGAAACCTGGTGTGTCGGAAAGCAAGAGAGGAGGCCATGTGGCTGGGCCAGTGACTGGGGGGCAGGGTAGGGGGGGGTTGAGGAGACAACAGGGCCAGACCAGGTCCTGAAAGCCAAGGTACTGATTTGGCTTTGACTCTGAGTGAGAAAGGGAGCCTTGAGACAATTTCCAGCAGAAAAGTGACATTACCTGAATTATGTTTCTAAAAGTATCACAAATATTTAAAAATTAATACGAGCAGCTGACATTTATTGAGCACTTAGTATATATCAGACGTCATACATGGCACTCTGACCGCATTGTTATCTTCCTGCACCCTTACAACTGCCCTGTTGCTAAAGCAGGCCCATCACATCACCTCGTTCCAAGGGGGAGATGGAGATTCAGAGGAGAGCAGCCCTCTCAGGATGTGCCCAAAGCCACAGAGCAGGTAAGTGTGAAGCTGGGGCCTGGGCCAGCTCTGTCCTACTCCAGAGCTGTAGGATTTCCCTGGCATGGTTCCCAATTCAGCAGGCCCATCACATCACCTCGTTCCAAGGGGGAGATGGAGGTTCAGAGGAGAGCAGCCCTCTCAGGATGTGCCCAAAGCCACAGAGCAGGTAAGTGTGAAGCTGAGGCCTGGGCCAGCTCTGTCCTACTCCAGAGCTGTAGGATTTCCCTGGCATGGTTCCCAATTCTGATTCCCACCAACAAGCTGTGTAACAGGTGATTGCTGTCTGGTTCTGCCACAACAGAGGCTTCTCAACCTAGGCAAAGGAGACTCGGGGAGGACCCTGGATCCAGGAGAGCTGCAGTCAAACCAGCTGTGTGGCTTTGGGGAATCGCTGCCCTTACTGGACCCCAGCTCCACCCTCTGTAAGATGAGCAAATATATCCTCCTCCCAGAATTGCAGAGAGGACACTAAGTGCAGGATGTGGGCTGGTGGCAGGTGCAGAGCAGGTGCTAACTGTGTTATGTCAGGTATTCAACCCCAAAGCTTTGGGGGCCACGTTCTAGGGATCTGATGAAACACATGTTGGGCAGGAAGAAGGGAAGGCAACCATTAGGCCTCCACAGTGGGGCTCAGCAGCAACCAGGCTGCAGGAGAAGTGATGGAGGCCTGCAGATGTGGGGAAGCACAGGTAGGACTAACCAAAGTGCACAGCCAGTTTGTTCCTCTCCTGAGATCTCCTCCCTCGTTTCAACCAGTAAGTATGCAGCAGAAGAGACTCTGCCTCCTACAGTGCAACGTTCTGCTGCAACGTTCTCCTCCCCTTCACAGCCCAGTTCAGGATCAACCCCTACCCAGGTGGCACAAAACCTGCAGTTCCACCACTATAGAACTAGTCCATCAAAGTAGGCAGTCATCTTTTAATGGTCAAGTTCTTCTTCTATATTTAGCTCCACAGGACCTGCCAAAATCCGTAAACAGCAAATAACAACTATTTTCATTCTTTACATGATCTTCTGATCCTATTCAACGCACAAACGTGTATACAACCATATGCGTCCTCTTCTGGAATTTAATTTAACACTATTCCAAACATGCAGGAAGGGACATTGGAGATGATCTGGACCTTTTTAAAAGAGCAGTGTGGTGTAATGATTAGAAGGTGGGGTTTGGAGGTAGGCAGGCATGGATTCAAATCTCAGGTAGGCAAGCTGTGTGACCTTGGATAAACCACTTGACTTCTGCAGGCCTCAGTTTCCTCACCTGTGGAATAGGAATAACAGTGCTCCTCCCACCAGGTCACAAGGATACAAAGGGATAATGTGGGCAACACGTTAGGCAGGTGCCCTGCACAGGCTAAATTAACAGTAGCTATTGTTACTGTCACTTTAGTCCTTCTTATTGAGATTTGTAGCAGGCTCAGAAAGTTTTCCTGTTTGGGATGATATTTGAATAACCTATCTATTGCTATGTAACAAATCACCCCAAAACTTCGTAGCTTCAGTAAGCACACATTTATTACCTCCAGTTTCAGTGGGTCAGGAGTCTGGGCACAGTTTGGTTGGCTCCTCTGCTTCTGGGTCTCTCACAAGACTACAATCAGGATGATGGCCAGGGCTGAGGTCTGATCTGAACACGCCACTAAGGAAGGATTCACTTTGAAGTTCAGGTGGTTGTTAGCAGGATTCAATTCCTCAAGGGCTATTGGACTCAGGGCCTCAGTTCTTGCTGGATGTTGGCTGGAGGCCGGCCTCGGTTCTTTGCCACATGGGCCTCTCCAACATAGCTGCTTTCTTCATCAATTGTGCAAGCCCAGAAGGCAATAGAAAGAATCAGCCGGCCATACTGAAGTCACGATCTTACATAACCTAATCACAGAAGTGACATTCCATCATCTTTGCCATGTTCTGTTGGTTAGAAATAAGTCTCTAGGCCAGTCCACACTCAGGGGGAGGACATGAACGCCAGGGAGCAGGAATCTTTGGGGGTCATATTAGAGTCTGCCTGTCATAGCACGATGCATTTCCACTAGCACTTTGTGGCGCCTTCTATATACCAGGCAATATACTGGTGCTGGAAATTAAAAAGTGAATGATTTGGGGTTCCTACTTATCAGGAACTTTTCTGGGAGGTGTTTTCTGTTTCGTACTTTTACCCTTCACTACTGTGAACACTTTGTGTCCCATGAAAAATCGCTCTTAAGGGGGAAAGGAACTTACTAACTACATAGTGCGAATGCATTAACCAGATCCTTTTTCTCCATCACAGGGTGAACAGAAGAGAGAGAGAGAAAACAAAAGCTCTGAGGGGCATTTGGAGTAGGGGTCATGTGCTGGGTGATGTAGGCACCAAGGAGAATGAGACCAGACCTTGCTCTCAGGGAGCACACAGGGTAAGGGGGAACAGAAAGGTAAACTCGCAGGTTCAGCCTGCAGTGAGACATGCCACAGTGAAAGGGGAAAGGGGAAGGTAGAAGGGGGAAGGGGAGTGAAGGGAAAGAAGTGGAAAGGAAGAGAGAAATGGCAAAGGAAGGGAGAAATAGAAAAGGGAGATTCTAAGCGTTTCATCCCGCCCCTGGTTCCGCCCCCAGGCCCAGCTCCGCCCCCGGCCCGCAGGCTGCAGCGCCACCTCCGACCGCCAGGGGCCGCCC
>NW_007727761.1:56641-58431 GCF_000696425.1 Galeopterus variegatus | reverse complement strand
CACGGCCTGGGCCTGGCGCGGGGGGTGGGCACCGGGGCCCGGTCGGACATGGGCAAGAAGCACAAGAAGCACAAGTCGGACAAACACCTCTACGAAGGTGAGGAGTGGGCTGGGGTCGGGGGGCTCGTAGCGAGCCCGTGGCGGCTCGGTGGGCTTTTCGTTATTTCGCGATGACCCTAGAGCGCCCGAGGCGGACCGCCCCTCCCACGGCAGGCCCCGACCCCCCCAGAGGGCGCGGTCCCCCGAAGCCGCGCAGACCCCAGGCGGGGCGGCATTCGAACCTGCCCGGGTGGGTCTCTGCTGGGGCGGTGTGAGAAGGCCCCGAGAAGCCCGGGAGCGTTGGGGGCGGCCGGCGCCGCCGCACCCCTTGGCGAGGGTCGTCATTCAACAGGTGCTTCGTGGGGTGCCCACTGCGCGCCCAAAGCCACCCCGGCCTTGCTGCACCTTCGCGATCTGATCGGCGGCCACTGCATTGTTGGTACTGCCCGGCGAGCCCCTCCTCTTATCGAGGCGCTTTCCTTTTGTTTAAGAATATGTAGAGAAGCCCTTGAAGCTGGTCCTCAAAGTGGGAGGGAACGAAGTCACCGAGCTCTCCACGGGCAGCTCGGGACATGACTCCAGCCTCTTCGAAGACAAAAACGATCATGACAAGCACAAGGACAGAAAGCGGAAAAAGAGAAAGAAAGGAGAGAAGCAGGTTCCAGGGGAAGAGAAGGGGAGAAAACGGAGAAGAGTAAAGGTAAATGTGGTTGAATCACTTCAGCGTTGCTCATGGCACCATTTTCTAAATGGTCCCGCCTCCAGCTGCCAGCCTAACTTTTCTCTGTGTCTAATGAGCCTCTGAAGTGCCTGTAAAATCTGGCTTGTTTTGGAGAGGAGTAGGGCAGAATAGAAATGTGAATCATCTATGAGTTTCAGCAAATCTTTAATTATACTTTAAGGATTTGTACTCACACATCAGATAGGACAGCAGCTGAGTCCTGATTTTCAGGAGCTGCTTCAAAGAATGCTTTTTCCATCTAGGAAGGGTAAAAGGTCATGCTCAAGAAAGCCTCAGTGTTTGAGGTTTTTCAAAAGATCATTTGAAAAGTGAATGGGATTTATTGGGGCTCAGATTTTGTTCCGAAGTAGGTAATATAATGCCACATCTATAGTGAGCAACTTTCGTCTTCTCAAACAAAGTTTGAGTCTGTTGAGAAATTTTGATCAGAGATCTGTAATGGATATAACACCATTTGCATTTAGTAAAAAAGAATAACTAGCTATCTTCTTGCTTTGCAAGCTGGGCAAAATAATAATAATAATTAACTTTCCTTCCAAGGATGATTATATACATACCTGGAATTATCCCAGATTTCTGCACTTCCCAAATTTAACCTTTTATTAAGTGGCATATTAAATCATTTCCTGTATTTTGAAGGTAGAGTTTTATAATTTTTCTTATGTTTAAATATACAACAGAAGCTCTTTTCCATATGATTAAACACATTGATAAGTCACTAAGTCTTATAGACTTTCTCTTTAGAAGTTCTTACGTTTATTCCTTCCTTTCTGCGCCAGTTTTGAGTACCTTTGCCTAAACTTTCCTAAGTTATAAAAGCCACGATTTTTTATGCATATGATTTTATTTTTATAATTCAAGTGGTACATTAGTGGAAAAGTGAAAGAAAGAAAGTTTTTCAGTCCCTCATATGGTCTTCCTCTCCAGAGGTACCAGTTGTTGTTGTTTTTTTTAATTAATTTTTATTAATAGTAAAGAGATTCATGAACATAGTTTTGAAGTCAAGAGT
>NW_007727761.1:50857-56024 GCF_000696425.1 Galeopterus variegatus | reverse complement strand
TTAGATTTGAGAATTTATGAGACTGATGCGCTGCCTACTGCGCTAAGAGGGTGATTAGATTTGAGAATTAAAATTAGCATTCTTATATTGTTCCACACCCCCAATTTCCCTTCCTCCATTCTCATAGTACAGGTACATCACAGTTATTGGTTGAATTAATATTCAGTGGCTGTTTTTAATTGTTGTTCCCTGGAGACAAGTACAATATACAAATATAGATCCGATCTTGACCAAATATGAATTGTCTTCTTTTGTTTGGTTATTCCTTACTAATTCTTCCCCAACTCTAACAGGTTTGTAAAACCCATCTGAGTTCTGTTTTCCAGATGGCCAAACACTTCCTTTCTTTTTTCTTTTTTGACCTCCATCTTATAGTCCTCTGTCTCCTGCTCTAGGCCGGACTAGTTGCTCTCTAGGTCTCCAAGGTCCCATGCCTTCCTCTTTCTTGATTTACTCCCTTGTTCTGGTAGAGTCTTAACTCTAGGAACTTCCTGAGAAAAACATTCATAGGAAGTAGATTTTTGTAAATTCTTATTTGTTTGAAAATCTTTATCTTCTCCTCATCTAGACTACTCATATAAGTTGATAATTTGACTCTGTAGAATTTTAGACTGAAAGTTACTTTCTTTCAGAATTTTAAAGGCATTGATCTATAGTCTTCTGGCTTCGAGATTTTCTGTTGAGAAGGCTATTGCCATTCTGATTCCTAGTTCTTTGTGTATGACCAGTATTTGCTTTCTTGAAATTTTCAGGATCTTCCCTTTACCTTCTGTGCTCTAATGTCTCATGGTGAATACTTGCGCCTTCCGTTCTGAGATGTTTGCTTGAAGTATTTCTGTGATAATTTCCTTCCCTTCATTTTTCTCTTCTCTTTCTGCAATCCCTTCCATTTAAATGTTGGACTCTTGGGCTGATCCTTTAATTTTCTTAATGTTTTCTTTCCTATTTACCCTCTTTTTGTGTGTGTGTGTTCTTCCTTCAAGGAAAGTCTCTAAACGTTATCTTCTGACTCTTCTATTGAATTTTATTTCAGATCTTGTATTTTGAATTTCCACCAACTCTTTCTCGTTCTCTAATTGTCCTTTTCTAAATATCTTGTTCTTATTTTTAGATGTAATACTTTCTTTTCTCGTTATCTTCTGACTCTTCTATTGAATTTTATTTCAGATCTTGTATTTTGAATTTCCACCAACTCTTTCTCATTCTCTAATTGTCCTTTTCTAAATATCTTGTTCTTATTTTTAGATGTAATACTTTCTTTTCTTTCTCTGAGGGTATTAATTGAAGTCCCCACCTCACCCCCAAGTTTTCTTTTGCTCCCTGTGTTGTCTTTATCTCCTCCAAGTTCTTCAACTTATTTGTTTGGTCTCTTTTCCTTTAACTTAAAGGAAAGAGACCAAGCTCAAGTCTCTTGAGCTTTTGTAGTCTGTTTATATTTAAACCTGCAGCACAAAAAAGCTGATTAAATGCTTTGTGCCTAGGCAAGTTTTGTCAACTGATGGACTTCACTGTAGAGTGACTAAACAGAGACCTGATCATTTTGGTGGGGAATCTCCCAAATATCTGTACCCTACAGATATTTTCTCTGGGCTTTACAGTTTCTCCTGAGAAAAATCCTCCTCTCCTAAGAGAAGGATTTTACTTGGCTGCTAGTATTTCGGGGACTGAAGATCTTACTACCCAATCCTCTGCTTTCATTCCATCATCTCTCCCCACTTTGACTTATCTCCAGGTCTGGAGACTCTCTGGTTTCTTATGTGTTCCAGTTCTGAGTTTTTCTAGGGTTCTGGAGTTTGGACTTTTCTCATAGGTGTCCAGCTCTTAACATGCAGGAGGTATCTTGCTTTCTAGGTTCTGCAGACTCCTACTTTTGCCTTCCATCTCCCAAGTGTGTTGATCCACTATTATCTCTTCTGTACTCTTTGTTCCTGCCATCATCTTTAACTAGAAGTTGAGGTAACCACCTTTAACTACTTCTGATTTTAGCTCTGGTGGTTATCACCATAATGCCAATGATATATTCTTCACTTCTTGTTTTATTAATTATCTTGTTCTTTTTAGTGACTACATAGTATTTAGTTATATGGATGTACCATATAACTTTATTTTGTTAATGTTACTTTAAATGTAACAGATAATGCTGCAGTGAACCTCATTGTACACCCACCTTTGTACACTTTTATAAGGATATCTTCAGGGTAGATTTCTGGAATTCTCCCCCTCTGTGTTGCAGCCATTCTGCCCTTTCTTGAGCGCAGCTCTAATTATCATTAAACACCTTTATGTTTTAATGCCATTGCAAAGTAAGATACAATTGCATCCTCATTCTTGTCTGGGCATAACACCCTGCAGGTAGGTGGATGGTTTCCATTTTACAGGAAGTAAAGTGGAAACTCAGAAGTGAAGTGAATTTACCCCAGGTCCCAGGACTCAGGGGTAGGGACCTTGGGACATTTCCAGATTTTCTGGGGGATTATTGGTTCTCTAGGGGCTATTTGGGTCATCACTTTTTTCCAGGCCAGACCAGGAATGGAGAGAGGGGTTCTTTTTGCTACTGTTGTCTAGGGAGGGAGAATTCAAAAAGAGATGTCTCTCTGAGCTGTGTTCTGGATCTTCAGGGAGTTCTCTTCTTGGGAGAGGTCAGCTGTGTGATACCCATGGGCCTGGGAAAGGCTGGAGTATGTGTGGTTCTGAGGGACTGGTGGCTCTTCTCTCAGATCCTTGCAGCAGAACAGAGAAAGGGCATCAGAAAAGGATGAAGGATGCCCTTTTCCTCTTAAAGCATTTTTCTTTTTTTTCTTTTTTTTTGGCGGCTGGCTGGTATGGGGATCCAAACCCATGACCTTGGTGTTTTAAAACTGTGCTCTAACCAACTCAAGGCATTTTTCCAAAAGACATACATAACTTCTGCTTATATTTCATTAGCTATAACTTAATCACCTAGCCATCCTAGTTGCTAGGTGGGGCTGGGAAATGTTGTCTTTTAATTGGGGGAGTTGGTAAGGGAATTGTACCCTGCTAAAAATCAGGAATCTGTTACTTAGGGAAATAAGGAAAAGATAAAGTTTGGGGGAAACACACACACATAAAACACAAAGTCTTGTAATTTTTCAAAGGTGTCTTAGTTAAGTGATTTTCTTCTTTTGAGTAGGATGACCCTGACTATATTAGTCTAAAATGCCCCAACAGGTAAGACCAATATTATTTCTCCCTGTAGAGCAGTGGTATTTAATGCCAATCAGAGCATTAAGGGTACAACATGCCTTGGTTCCAACCAGACGATAATCTAGACACTGCTCCTATGAAAGTATGTTGATTTTTTTTCCTTAAACATTTGGATGCTGAGCAGTTGGCAAAAAATTTGTGTGCTGACATAACTCATATAACATTATCCTTCCTAAAGATTCAGCTATAACTTTCAAGTCACTTATTCCCATATATGAAGGATAAAATAACAGATCATGAAAAAAATGCTCAGACCATTTGATCTAGTAATATATGCACAAGAGGACAGTTAGGTAAAACTAAGGTGCAGTAGGTAAAATAGGCCATTAAGTTGATAAAACAATGATTTATGGTAATTACGGGATCAAATGATGAAGATAAATTGGTTAAATAAATAAATAAAATTCTATAGGTGCTCGAAGTTGAACTGGGGAATCAGACACAAAAGAACAGATAAACTGGTAAATCCTAGCAGAGGTATGAGTAAACTGAGGAGTCAGTGGAAAGTGTTTCTTATTTTGCCGTGGGAAACTGGATGTATTAGTCCGTTTTGTGTTGCTATAACAGAAATACCTGAGACTGGGTAATTTATAAGGAAAAGAGGTTTATTTGGCTTACGATTCTGGGACAGCTGCATCTGGCATGGGCCTCAGGCTGCTTCTACTCATGGCAGAAAGGGGCAGGGAGCTGGTGGGTACAAGCAGATCACATGGCGAGAGGAAGCAAGAGAGAGAGAGAGAGGAGGTGCCAGGGTCTGTTAAACAACCAGCTCTTGCAGGAACTAATAGAGCGAGAACTCACTCATTACTACCCCAACCTGGTGAGAGCACTAACCCATTCATGAGGGATCCGCCCCCATGACTCAGTCAGTTTCCAACACTGCCACATTGAAATCAAGTTTCCACATGAGTTTTGGCGGGGACAACACCTCCAAACTCCATCACTAGGGAAAGCATCATAGAGGTGTAACAGCTAACCTGTGTGGCAGATACTGTTTTCATCCTAGGCCAAAAATGAGGTGTAGCTGCAAAGTAATGAAACGGGATTTTTCATTGGATCCTAAAATCATCTGTTAAGGGGAATTCTGAAATTGTTTTGCACGTTGTAATTATTGTGTGTGTGTATGTGTGTATGTATGTGTGTATGTGTATGTGTACACACGGGGTCTTCAGAAACTCCATGGAGAGATTTGAATCACACTTTTCGAAATAAGTGTGTGTGTGTATTACATATATCTCTCTTTCCTCCAAAAGTAGCGAATCTGAAGGATGGTACTTATTACTAAGGACTTCAGCTGTTAATTTGCATGCTTTTATGTTCCTATTTCATGCTGTCTCCTGTAATTAATTAATTCTGCAAATACTTATTTAGCAAATACTATGTAGTAGGCATTAAGAGCTAAATAAGACCAGGGCCTCTCCCCACAGGGATCTCCAGTGAGAGAGGCAAATGTGTCTATAATATAGCGTAATGAGTGTTATAATGCTAGTAATCTGAGCAAAGATTTGCTTCAAAGATCTTACAAGTTAATAAAATAACTTGCCGTTGAGAATCTAGTCTGAAAAAAGTACAGTGTGTTTATGGGTATGGAAATGGCCACTGCTCCTTTCTCCTGCCTCAGACCTCCATGCACACAGGATACTTCCGTTACCTGGGATGCTATTCCCACCCACCCACCTCCTTCTGGCTAGATTCTTTCTCCTTCAGATCTCAGCTCAGATGTTACTTTCTCATAGAAGCCTTCGCATATTTCTCCAGTCCAAATTAGATTCACTCAAAATTTATTCTGTCCTGGGCCGGCCCGGTGGCGCACTGGATAGTGCGCCGCTTGGGAAGCGCGGCGACGCTCCTGCCCGAGGGTTCGGATCCCACATACAGACTGGTTCCCGCTCACTGGCTGAGTGAGGTGCGGGAGCAACACCGAGGGTTGCAATCCCGTTGC
>NW_007727761.1:42449-49880 GCF_000696425.1 Galeopterus variegatus | reverse complement strand
AAAAAAAAAAAAAAAAAAAAAAAAAAAAAAAAAAAAAAATTTATTCTGTCCTGGAAATGTTTTGGGGTTTTTTTTGGTTTGTTTGTTTTTTAAATAGATTGTTGGGTGTCCATCTCTGCTGTTACATTATGAGCTCCTTAAGAGCAGGGCCATGTGTGTTTTATCTACCACTGTATGTCCACACAATAGAGCCTCATTTATTTATTGAATGAATGAATGAATGAATGCCCTTTGTGTGCTAGGTAATACACTAAAATTTCACTTACACTGCCTTATTTAATCCTCAGAACAGTCCTCTGAGGTATGTGTTGTTGTCTCTATTTCAAAGATGAGAAGGCCGAGCCCGTGGCGCACTCAGGAGAGTGCAGCGCTGGGAGCGCAGCAGCGCTCCCGCCACAGGTTTGGATCCTATATAGGGATGGCCACTGCGCTCACTGGCTGAGCGCGGTGCAGCCGGTCTCAAAAAAAAAAAAAAGATGAGAAAATTAGACTCCAAAAAATTATATAGTTTATCCATGATCTCATACCTAATTATATAATTTATATGTGATCTCATATTAGTGGCAAAGCCAGAATTTGAACACATTTTATAAGCTGTAACTGTAAACTTTTCTTCCTTGGCTAAAGTTAAATGGCACTAATGTTTTTATTTAGCTGTCTATATGTAATTAACAAAATACAGTATTCTAACTATTAACCAGAACTATGTTAACTTGCAGTTTTACATATCTGTTTGTTCTAAGTGACATTCACAATAGAACTCTATAATATATTCTGAATCATTAAAAAAAGAAAATTAGAAGGTTGGGATCAGAATTTTAGGTAGAGAGAGACATGTAGAGACCAAAGCTTCTTGTATAGATGAGAAACAGACTAATACAGTGTGGTTACTTATTCAAGGGCACATGGTGGTGAATTAGAAGCTAGGTCTCCTGATTCCCAGTCTGGCAATAACATAATACAGTATTTCCATTCAGTTTAGGGTAGTTTTCAGGTATATGTTTTTATATTCTTTCATTCTGGACTCCCCAGCCCAGAAGGCTATATTCTTTTGCTGTACTGAGTAATATTGTAGTTACTGTAGACCGGCCTCAGTAGGTAAAGTTACTAGGTAGGGGTAGTTCAGAGACACTATACCTTCCTTTGGTACTTTTCAACTTTTCCATTTCACGTCCTTATTTGACTGTTTCATTGACTTTGTAAGATAAATAATAATCAGATCTCCATCTTGCAAGGTTGTAAAGTGATCTGGTAAGAATAAATGAATTGCCTAAGGTCACAGTGTCTTAAGGATTAAGCTGGACATCTAGACCATGGGTCAGCAAACCTTGGCCAACACTACCTGGTTTTGCAAACAAAAGTTTTTTTGGAACACAGCCACACCCATTCATTTACATATTGTCTATGGCTGCTTTCATTCTGCAACAGCAGAGTTTAGTAGTTGTGCTGTCACAACTTATAGACCACAAAGCTTGAATATTTACTATCTGGCCATTTACAAAAAAATTTGCTGACCCTTGCTCTAGACTCTTGGCACTGGCGCTAGGCCTTAGTTCTTTACACCTGTGAGAGTGTGTATTGCCTTTCAAGCTGTCTCTCTCTTCACGTTTCATGTTTAGTAGGAAGGAATCTGGGTCTCTATGGGTCTTTTGCTATAGAACAGAAGTTCTAAACCTGCCAACCTATGAAAGATCCATGCTGGTTTTTCTGGGCAAAGGATAATAAAACTTTCCAGTTAAGAATTATTGTTAAAGGATGGCTGGTTTGGTTGGCGTAGTTGATTAGAGCATGGTGTTGTAACACCGTGGTCAAGAGTACAGATCCCCATACCAGCCAGCTGCCAAAAAAAAAAAAAAAATTGGTGATTAAAAGAAAAAGCTGAAAATAAATAAACAAAAACATTTTTTAAAAATTACTATTACAGAATATGTCCTGAGGCTGTAAAAAACAGACGCCAATCAACTTACATTAATGATAACTGGGATCAGGTGCAAGATGAGTACAGTTTATAACATGGTTCTCTGGGGCTTTTAAACCAATCGTATATTCTGTATATGCTTTGGACCCTGAAAATAGAGTGCAAAGCTCTGTATCAGTGACTCTCAAAGTGTGATCCCTGTACCAGCAAAACCCACGTGGCCTAGAAACTTTTTAGAAATGCTCATTCTCAGGCTTACTCCATACCTGCTGGATCAGTAAGTCTGGGGACAGGGCCTCGCCTTCTATGTTTTCATAGAAACTTCGGATGACTCCAATGCATACTAAAGCTTGAGAACCATAAGAACAGTTGTCTCATAACAGGCAGTTATTCTGTAACTTTTTTACTCTAGACATTATGCTTCTGAATATTATCCATGTTGATACAGTATAATTTTAGCTCACTTATTTCACCTGGTATGTAAATATGCCATAACTTATTAATCCATTTTCCTTTTAATAGGCATTGGATTCTTCCTTATTTTTTACTATTTCAAACAATGCTGCAGTAATGTTCTTTTTTTTTTTTTTTCCTTTTTGTCTTTTTTCGTGACCGGCAACGGATCGCAACCCTCAGTGTCGCGCCCGTACCGGACCGGGACCGGCAACGGGATCGCAACCCTCGGTGTTGCACCCACACCTCGCTCAGCCAGTGAGCGGCTGGTCTGTATGTGGGATCCGAACCCTTGGCGGGAGCGCCGCCGCACTCCCAAGCGGCACACTGTAGCAGTGCGCCACCAGGCCGGCCCTGCAGTAATGTTCTTATACATGTCTCCATGTATGCTGTGTGAAAGGAAGTTTCTCTAGAGTATATGAGCAGAAAGGAATAGCTGAGAAGGAGGGTACAGGCTTTGCTAGCTTTGCTAGATACTGCTAATTGCTCTCCTAATGATTGTGCCTATTTACTTACCCATCTGCAAGGTATGAGAGTCCGATTTCTCTACATTTTTTTTATCAGAACTGAACATTTTAATTTTTGCCAATCAGAAAGATATGAAATGCCTTCTAGGTTTTAAATTTATAATTCCCCGAATTCTAGGGAGCTTGAGCTAGTTTTCACGTGTCTTGACACATCAGGTTTCTTCTGTGAATTACCTGATATTCTTTACCCATTTTCTTTTGGGTTCTTTGTCTTTTTAGATAAATTTATAGATGCTCTTTATATATCTTTTTTAATATCTTGTGAGTTATTTGTCTTTTAAGTACTTTATGGCAGATTTTTTATTTTTATTTTTATTTTTATTTATTTATTTTTTTTAAAAGATGACCGGTAAGGGGATCTCAACCCTTGGCTTGGTGTTGTTAGCACCACGCTCAGCCAGTGAGCAAACCGGCCATCCCTATATAGGATCCGAACCTGTGGCCTTGGTGTTATCAGCACCGCACTCTACCGAGTGAGCCACGGGCTGGCCTATATGGCAGATTTTTTAAAAGTACTTTTTCTCTGGATCTTTAGCTTGGTTTATGGGTTTTGTTGAGGTGCCAGAATTTATAAATTTGATGTCTTATTGACCAAGTTTTTCCTTTAAGATTTATCCTTTTTGTGTCTTATTTAAGAAAATCTTTTCCTAATTTTAAGCCTTAAATATTCTTTACTTTTATCTGAAGTTTCAAATCTTTGCTTTTTGTACATTTTTATCTGAAAACTACTTTCATGTATGGCATGAGGTAGGGATCTAATTTTATTTTCTTTTTCCATGTAGATAACCAGTTGTCCTAGCACCACCCTTTTGTCATTGATTTTTAATTCCACCTCTGTGATATGCAGTATTTTCTATGTACATATGTCTGTTTTTGAGCTTTCTCATCTATTCTGTTGGTATATCAGTCAATCCCTATGTTGAGCCTATGTTGTCTTATCACTTTATACAAATAATATCTAGTAAGACACATTATTTTATTGTGATCTTTTTCTTTTCTTTCGGGGTGGGGGGGAGGGTGCAGGGCATGCTGTCTGGTACCAGGATCCAAACCCATGACACAGAGTTATCACTTTTTTTGGCAGCTGGCCATTATGGGGATCCCAGTCTTATTGTGACTGTTTTCAAAACTGTTCTAACTGTTCTTGATCATTCACTCTTCAAGATAAATTATATGATTGGCTTGTCAAATTCTATGAAAAATCCTGTTTTACAATTTTGATTGGCATTACATTGAGTTTATTGATGACTTTGGAGAGAATTGACTATCTTTCAGTTCATGAACATGGTATATCTCTTTTATTTAAATCTTCTGCTATGGCCTTCAGTAACGTTTCATAATTTTTCCTGAAAGAGCTTGGGCATCTTTTATTAGATTCATTTCTAAGAATGTTATATTGCTTTGGGAAATAGCAGTATTGTTCTAATTGGTTTTTAGTGGCATAAACTTTCTTTTTCTTGATGAGCATGTGATTTTCTTTTTCCAGTAGATGGCAGTAAAATACATTAAGATTTTGTTAATAAGAATATTTTCTTTTCAGTGGTGTCTTTTCCTCCCACTGAAATTAAAATAATTTGTGTACTTAAAGGTATTGATTCTGAAATATTTCTAAATTATCTCTCTCTGTTCCATTTAGGAGGATAAAAAGAAGCGAGATCGAGACCGTGTGGAGAATGAGGCAGAAAAAGACCTCCAGTGTCATGCCCCTGTACAGTTAGAGTTACCTCCTGAGAAGCCTCTCACAAGCTCTTTAGCCAAACAAGAAGGTTGGAATAACTCTAAATTAACTATCCTGAAAGAGGAGGCTGAAATTGTTGTAACCCAGGGAAGGTGACTGGGTTTTAGCTTCTAAGTTAAAGTTTAAAAGCTTTTTAGTTAAATTTTTTTAAAATTTTGTACTCTCTCTCTCACTGCATAACAGCTTTAAATTAGCTTCAGTTTTAAATTGATATTTAAAAACTTGAACATTTTTTAAATGAATAGAATTTCTGTATGAGATATTTAATAGTGATATAAATTAAATCAACCCAGGGAAGGTGACTGGGTTTTAGCTTCTAAGTTAAAGTTTAAAAGCTTTTTAGTTAAATTTTTTTTTAATTTTGTACTCTCTCTCTCACTGCATAACAGCTTTAAATTAGCTTCAGTTTTAAATTGATATTTAAAAACTTTAACATTTTTTAAATGAATAGAATTTCTGTATGAGATATTTAATAGTGATATAAATTAAATCATATAGAAAGCTAAATAGTACTCTCTAGAGTCTTCCTTTTTAAAACACCCTTTTCCTTTCTTCTTTGCTTTAGAAGTAGAACAAACACCTCTTCAAGAAGCTTTGAATCAATTGATGAGACAGTTGCAGAGGTAAACGTTTTTTTGACATTTTTATAACATAGAAATCGAAATTGTAAATATATAGGATTCGAACCACTTCTCTATTTTTTGATTATTTAAAGCCACATTTTGTGGCTTAAATCCAAATGTACTTGATTTTAAAGTAGATGATAAGTATTTTGCCTGACAATAGAAGTACTCAAAGAAGCTAACTTTTAGAAGTTCTTGTTTGATTTGTTTTAACTGGCAACTTGAAGGGTGTTACACAGTACTCTTAATGGCAAATTCTCTTTATCTAAAGTAATTTCTGGTGTTAAAACTTTAAACCAGGAGTAAATAATACAGATATTTCTACTTTGCCAATAGATGGAAGTACTTTCTATTTGTTTATTCAGTGCTCATTATGCTGTGAGTCTTCAGCAATTATTAAATATGGAAGAAAAAACAAAATACTGTATATAGAATTTATGACTCTTTTAAGTACAGAAATTTGTTCTAAAAATTTCTGTATATAGATTAAACCAATGTTAAATTCTTTAAAGGGACGAGAATAATTCAATCTTTATTAAAATGTTTATTTTGAAACTTTACTCACTTTTTAACTCAAAGATATTTACGTTATTTGCAGAGGATTCATGATTATAGTATGTGCACACTAATAGTGGACTTTCTTCTCACTGTGTTCTACTTATATATCAACCCAGAACACATCATCAGTAATTTTTAAGATAAAGCCTCTAGTGTAATCTGTATTCAACACCTGTTCAGCTTTGCAATTAAGATCAGAATTATTGGCCTTTCTTCTTTTTTGGTGTTACACAGTAGTTGAGAAAATTATATCTCTAGTCTTTATACTAGAATAAATCATTCATTACTTGTCCCAAAGGAGTGAACAGGTAAGTACTGGGTATTTCATCCCAATTAGAAGATATGACTGTAATCTGTTTTGGCTGCCATTTAGTTTTATTTCTTGTAACATAAGACTAGAATGTAGGTTAATGACATTACCTTAAAAGAAACACTTAAAAAAGTATCTCTTAGTCCAAGGACATTAGCATTGCTAAGAACATTTTGGGAGTTAGAACCCAGATTCACATTCTTTTGATTAGCCTTAGTGATTGGATGAGTCTTCATCCTTGAGGCTCAGAGCTAAGCCTGATTAAAAAATAAAAATAATAATCGATCATGTTTGGTAATTCCATTTTTGGTCAAAACTAGGTGGAGCTCTATATTAAAATAGCTAATTTTAGAGAGTGTAGATAATTTGCTGTGAAAAGTAGTGGCAAGAGGTCATCCAGAGATGAGCACTGTTCTTATTCACGGTAACTATATGGACAACACACATTGTGATGTGTAAGTTTCAGACTGGAATTTTTTGCTTATTGTCATTAGTTTTTCATTTCACTGCTTAGGCATCCTGTGAAAAACAAAGGCAGGTTTACATAGTCCTGAATTCAGATTCCAGCTCTATCTTTTATTAGCTTTATGACCCAGAACAAATGATTTTGACCTTTCTGAGCTTCACTGTCCTCATCCGTAAGTGAGAATACCACCACCTTGATGGCTTTTGGGAGGAATAGATACAGAATACATGAAGTACCTACTACTGGGCCTGGCAGTATGGTAAATACGTTTTAAAAGTTGTTACTATTTTTTAAACCATTTTTACTGTTGCTATTATTTGGAGTAAGGAAAACTTTGGTATGAAAAGTTTGCAGAGAAAAAGAATCAGTCTAATGACTTAATCATATAGAGCATTGATTCTCAACTCTGGCAATACTGGAAATACCAGTGCCAGATAGTCAGATACCAACACCAGTACTCAGCCCTGGAAATACCAGTACCTGGATCTTTCCCTCCTTCCCCAAGAGATTCTGATTTAATGGTTCTAAGATGAGTCTTCCTGTCTCCCCCCATTGGAATTTTTTTAAAGCCCCTCTGATGATTCCCATGTACGGCAGGAATTGAGAACCCGAGCTAAAAAGTGCTGGTTTTCAAATATTGGAGTATTAAGAGGACCTTTTTTAAAGTTAGTTTTTTGAACACCTCTGCATACAAACAATAGAATTTGTATCCATTGATTGAGAAAATATGCATACATGGACCAGGAGTTCAAGTCTGTTAATTAGAAACTAATATGGAGGGGCCGGCCCGGTGGCGCACTGCTACAGTGTGCCGCTTGGGAAGTGTGGCGGCGCTCCC
>NW_007727761.1:38567-41816 GCF_000696425.1 Galeopterus variegatus | reverse complement strand
GACACTGAGGGTTGCGATCCGTTGCCGGTCATGAAAAAAGACAAAAAGGAAAAAAAAGAAACTAATATGGAGGATTGTGGGATTGTAGATGTGCATTCATAGTTATTATTTCTGCATTTTCCTCTGTGGTTGATAAAAAATATGCAGTTCTGATCTCCCAAAGGCCAAGACATTGGTCAGTTAGTCTAAATTATTTATTTTGCTTTATTTTTCCCTATGTGAGAGGTGCTACATGTTTAAAAAGAAAGATTCTCTGTCTTAAGGGTACAACTGGTGCATAAAATGTTTTAACACTTGTTAAAATAGGTTGTTATTAAATAGGTATTAGTCTTTTAAATCATTCCTTCAGTTTTCAGTGGAAAACATTTGCATACTACAAGGGTTTTTTTGCACCTGAAGGGTTTCATCTCACTTCTCTGCTCTTAGACCAGTAGATTTGTTTGTAGTGGAAGTAAAATTAACATTGTCTTTTGCATGTCTTCACAGGAAAGACCCAAGTGCTTTCTTTTCATTTCCTGTGACTGACTTTATTGCTCCCGGCTACTCCATGATCATTAAACACCCAATGGATTTTAGCACCATGAAAGAAAAGATCAAGAACAATGACTACCAGTCCATAGAAGAATTGAAGGTAATTATATTTTTTTTTTTTTTGGTGGCCGGCCAGTCTGAGGATCTGAACCTTGGTGTTATAACACTGTACTCTAACCAGCTGAGCTAAATGGCCAACCC
Organism: Galeopterus variegatus; assembly: GCF_000696425.1. Classification (NCBI taxonomy): domain Eukaryota; kingdom Metazoa; phylum Chordata; class Mammalia; order Dermoptera; family Cynocephalidae; genus Galeopterus; species Galeopterus variegatus. The sequence goes on along the minus strand of NW_007727761.1, from coordinate 41,084 downwards.
CTAATTATAATTATTCATATTTTGATTGGAGAAGTAAACTGAACGATGTAACATATCTTTATTAAATTGAGAGTCAAACTGTTGGAAACTCAATACACAAAATCTTGGTAGAAACTTGCATGTCTGGTATTCAGAATCTTTCCTAGTAACCTTTTGTGTTGTAAAGAATTAAGATTTTTCAAATATTCAAAATCTTTGTATTTTTTTGCTTTAGAAAACGTTTTATGAGCTCAGTGATAGAAAACCAGATGAAATAAGTCAGCTGCTTTTTCTGTCTTACTTTTCTTTTTTTTTTTTTTTTTGTGGCTGGCTGGTACAGGGATTGAACCCTGGACACCATGCTCTAACAAACCGAGCAAACCAGTGAACCCTGTGCTGTCTTTATTATTATTTTTGTTTTTAGTCAAATTTTGAGTTTGATACGTTTTCTATGATATATATTTCCCAGCCTTTAAAATGAAAAGATGTTAGATTTTTAACTTCAGATCAATACAGGTAAAATTGGTATTTTAACGAAAGTTTGATTACTTTGTATTTCTAGACATACATGGTGTGCATTTCTTCTAAAATAGGGAATAAATTAGCTTGTTGAGAAATACTAAAGAGAAGTTTAATTACATTTTCTAGTTTGATGAAAGTCAGTTGATCCCTCAGTCACTTTGGCTGTTTGTTGAACATATGTTCTTCAACTTTAAGAAGAGAATAAAAAACTTACATGTAAAGAACCTAAAAGCTCCCAAGATAGTATATATATCCAATGTTATAGTTGAGGTTTTTTCCATCTTTAAATACTCTTGCTATGTGTTGATTTCAGGGGTACACTTCTCATTTTAATCTTCCAAAGAAAAGAAACCATGTATGTTTAAAATTTGCTTTGTACTAAAGCACCACAAACTTAATTGGTTTAGATAATAACTATTTTACCTTTATTGTTTCCACAGAAACATGGTAGTACTCACCTGACCTAAGGGCTAGACTCTAATCAGTTACAAAAGGAAAATAACACAGTAAATATTATCTTTACTTGGTCTCTCTCTTTTTTTTTTCTCTCCATTTGTATATTGATCAGCTGAGATTTATGAAGAACACCAGCATTTAGTTCTCTTTATCATCAATTTGAATGTATAGATAATACTCCATTTATTCTGAAAAACCTGAATTACTTTCTCTCTTATTCAGAGAAATGGAAACTTTTTCCAACTTTTCATCTGGTGAAAATTAAGCTAAAACTGTTTGTCTCAGCTTATTTCTGACCTTATTGTTGCTCAATGGAAAAGAATTTCACAGTTTTTTGTGTTTTTTTCTTTCTGTGAATGGTTTTCCTCTGATCTTTCTCTTATGGTAAAAGGAAAGAGTAGAAATGTGTCCCCTGAGTGTTTTTAAACAGGTTAAGGTTTATAATAATTGAAATGAGCTGATATTTTAACTCTTTGGAGTTTTCTTCATTACTATACTTTTTTTGTAGTGAAAGTTCAACAGCCTGAAGTAATATTTATTAGCTTATTCAGCTCATTTGGCTGTTGAAGTTATATATATATGTGAAAAGTGTGCAGAAAGATTTAACTTTTTGAATGATTAAGTGCCATTACATAAAGTCCAATAAAGCCTAGCACACTACAGTTATGATTTAAGGAGTCTACAAATTGCCTTAACAGATCAGACCTGTGATCACTAGAATGATCTAGTACTCTCTTGCCATTTCATTATTTCAGGCCCATTATTCTCTTGCCAGTTATAGGCCATATGGGCATTTCAGTATGATTATACATAGTCATCTAGTGTCTCCCCTCATTTGCCTCTCCTCCCCCCAAATATATATTTAATAATTCTCAATGGAATGTAACCTTTTCGTAATACCTGTAGCAAAGGTCCTTAATCTGGTCCTTTGGGTAGGCATGGATGAGCCTTTAGGATGACCAGGAACCCGCTAAAATAACATGGATTTTTGTGTTCAATTCTGTGTGTATGTGTGAGGTGTGGGTCCATAACTTTCATCCGATTCTTAAGAAATCCAATACCTAGCAGAATCCTAACTGATGAGAGACTTGACTGGAAATGAGGATCCACATATACTACGTGCACTTAAATTTAATACCAAATTTATTGTGACCCTTGAATCAGTCTTCTCATATACTTTTAAATTTAGAACTCAGGGCCGGCCCGGTGGCGCACTGCTACAGTGCGCCGCTTGGGAGCGTGGCGGCGCTCCCGCCAAGGGTTCGGATCCCACATACAGACCGGCCGCTCACTGGCTGAGCGAGGTGCGGGCGCAACACTGAGGGTTGCGATCCCGTTACCGGTCCCCGGTACGGGCGTGACACCTAGGGTTGCGATCCACCTAGGGTTGCGATCCCGTTTCCGGTCAGTAAAAAAAACAAAAAAAGGGGGAAAAAAAAAAAGTAATTATTACATCTATAAATTTGAGAGTGATTACGCCAAGGTTTTACTAAGTTAAAATGATAAGAACCCAACAAAAAAGAACCCGCCCCCCCAAACTCCTCCAAATCCAAAACAAAA
>NW_007727761.1:32319-38557 GCF_000696425.1 Galeopterus variegatus | reverse complement strand
TTTTGTTTTGGATTTGGAGGAGTTTGGGGGGGCGGGTTCTTTTTTGTTGGGTTCTTATCATTTTAACTTAGTAAAACCTTGGCGTAATCACTCTCAAATTTATAGATGTAATAATTACTTTTTTTTTTTCCCCCTTTTTTTGTCTTTTTTACTGACCGGTAACGGGATCGCAACCCTAGGTGGATCGCAACCCTAGGTGTCACGCCCGTACCGGGGACCGGTAACGGGATCGCAACCCTCAGTGTTGCGCCTGCACTGCACTCAGCCAGTGAGCGGGAACCAGTCTCCACATGGGATCCGAACCCCCGGCGAGAGCGCCGCCGCACTCGCAAGTGGCGCACTCTCCAGTGCGCCACCGGGCCGGCCCTAGATGTAATAATTACTTAATCATGAAAAACTGCAGTGGGATTGAATTCTCTAGCACATGTATATACTTTGAAATTTTAGCCAAAAATATAGTTTTGATAATTCGGCTACTCCAGTTACATGTTTTAACTCCTTGAGGTGGTATGGTTTATTTCACATTGGCATGATTTTGCAACTTCTGCAAATGATGTTTAGTCTATGATGTTTATGATGTTTAGTTTCTTTTAGTTACACTTAAAAATAGTGTAAATGTTTTAACATTTTTGCATTTAATATGCATTTGGCAGGAAATATTGTGAAAATTTACTTTTCTCAATTTTTGGTCAAGATCTGAAATAAAATACTTAACTCCTAAGTACAAATTTAAGGTGTTTGTTTTAAAACTGAGAGAAATATTTTTTTTAATCATGAACTACTCAGCTAAGATTATTAAATATGAGGTAGAAGCATATTTTTTAAATTATTTTTATGTGCAGTAAAATTATCTGAAGAAACCCATTTAAAAATTTCATTCTGGTGTCTAAAGTTTATATACAGGTACTATAAAATATTTAAGAATTTGGAAAAGAATGTTATAGCATTTTAAAATATAATTTAGCAGTATTTGTCTTGTTGGCAAGTCTTAAAACTTAATAAATTGCTATTAGTGTTGTTTAATAAAAAGTGAAAGAAATGGATGTTGCTGTTTTTTTAAACTTTTAGAGAACCTGTGTGGTTTTAAACCAGGAGGTGGACATTTGTTTTGTTTTAATGCCTTTCTCCTCTTAATACTCTCTCTGCAGGATAACTTCAAACTAATGTGTACTAATGCCATGATTTACAACAAACCAGAGACCATTTATTATAAAGCTGCAAAGAAGTTATTGCACTCTGGGATGAAAATTCTTAGCCAGGTAAAAGAAACTCTCTGTTGTAAATAATAATTATCCTAAAAGCTATATCCTATGTTTGTTGGTCATAGTGATAAAGATCCAATACAGTATTCATTTTATTTTATTGGCAGATCACATTAAAGTTGGAAATACTAAGTGAAAAAATTTTTGAATAAAAAAATTAAGGCAGGAAGATTCTTGTTTGGAATCAAAACAAATAAATATTGGCCTTTGCTTGTAATTATTTTTTTAGAGGCTCTTGAACCAATATTAACTGAATAGACTTATTTTTGCTGTGAGCAGCATAATTTTGCTGTGGAAGAAATATCATCCTGAGTTCCAGAAAAAGACTGGATGAATTATGAGATCTTTTAGGAACAAAGCTCTGTTTCCTTTGTAGTGATAAAATCTAACATCTGGTCAGTCCTGTGCTTCTTGGTGAAGCACAGAACTCCTAGAAGAAAGAAACAAAATATACAATGAGAAGTAATTTGGAACTCTCTCAAAGCCACCTCTCCACAAGACCAGACTTCCTTGAAAGATAAGAATTGGTGCATAGTAAGGCATTTGAAGTGGGAGAAATGTGTGCAAAGGCACAGACGCATCATCATCAAGTGGCATGAGAGGGCTTAAACATGAGATACCATAGATAGTGGCAAAAAATTTATGAGAGTGTCATCCCAGAATGACAGCTGATGAAAGACCTTGAAGGGTAAACTGAGGTGATCTGTGTGCACCTGCTGGGTGAAAAGGAGAACTTCCAAGGTAAGTCATACCTTTTGAGGTTTCTCTCACAGCTCTGAGTAGGATGAAACTACTAGTAAGGGACTACTTTGGGGGAACTAATTGAGGGTGATCCGGGCACCGTACCATGGTAGGTAGTCAGAAGACTGAGTTCTAGTTTTATCTCTCTTCCACTAACTTGTGCACCTTAGGAAAGACATTAACCACCCTGGACCTCAGAATTCTCATTTGCAAAGAAGGGTTTAATCTGTGATCTCCAAGATGATTTCTAGCATTAATGTCCTGATTTGAGATAAGAGCGAGAGTAGGGAGGAGACTGAAAAAGGGCAGCAAGATAGAGGAATTTTGCAAAGAAGGAAAGGAGTGGGTTTAAGACACAGGTAGAAGGATAAAGGAACCAGAATTGAGAACTTAAGCTCAGCCTCAAGGGAGTTAAATGATGGTAAGAATGAGTCATGTGTAGTTTCATATGGTTTTCTGCTTTTTATGGTGATCATCTGCATCACGGTTTTACATTTAAAGAGATGTCTTGGTGCGCAGATGTCTGAGTATCTATGTTTGGCTCTGAGAGATTCTTGAATCCACTTAACAAGGGAGAGAAAAACATTTGGATTGGTAATTATTCTTGCACTCCTAATATTTGGACAACATTAGTTCCCACACCTTCCTGAAGACTTGGGAAATTGTAATGTAAGCCAGTTACCCATCTTTGGCAAAATTGGCAGAGGAAAGGAGAATATAAAATGTTTATCCCACTCTTTGCAGGAAGATTCTCAGAATCTAGAACCAAGCCATATTCCAGGTTTACCTACCTGAAAATGCTTGTTATTATTGTATTTGAAGTAAAAGTACATTCAGTAAATGCAATCATTCATCACTCCAAAATATGTACATTAAATATTTGGGGAAAAGTCTAATTTTTTTTAATCAACTTTGATTTACCACTATTTTCTCTTCTTTAAATAATGTAGCTAATATAGCGTGTGAAAGATTCCAACTCCAGACTGTGGATTCAGCACATTTACCACCATGGCCTGGGTTCCATTCCCAGGCAAGGAACCATTCCCTTAAAGATGTAAATCCTTTAACTCGGGAAAAAAAAGAAACACAAGATTCCAGTATCTCTTAAATTTTACTGGGGGTGGGATGGTTGGAAGCACCGAAAATAAACTTTCGCCTCTACTCTCTCTTTCTCTCTCTGTGCTGTCTTCCTTTTTTTCAGGAAGACATCCTGTTGAGGGGCCCTCCCCATCCTGTGTTATAGCTTCCTGTTGACTGTTCTCTCCACCCTAGATGGGAGGAATCCTTACAACAGTGATTTTTAATTGTTTAAATTTAGACTTTCTGACTTAACTCTTCTAATAGCAGTGCTCTTGAGAAAGACCTGCACACCCCATTCCATGAATGGTGACTTTTCAAATAACTGTTTTTGAGTGTTAATTGAAAAGACTGTATAGTATTCATTCATCTTGTTTTCAGTTATACCAAAATAGTGATTATTAGTAGATGTGTTATTTTTATAAAGAATGAACAGATGGAGATAACTTTTTTGATCTCCTAAATAAATATTTGAGTAGAATGCTGCAAAAAAAAAAAAAAAGTAGTACTATCTGTAGCATAATGACTTCGGAATCAGACCAGCCAAGGTTCAAGTCCTGGCTCTGCCATTTAGAAGCTTTGTGACTTTAGGCCACATAACCTTTCTCAGGCTTTTTCCTGCCCCCTGAAGTGAGGATAATAGTAGTACTTACTCATAGAGTTATGCCTGGTACACGGATACGCACTCAATCAGTGTTAGCTATATTAATGGCAAAGAATCAGCCCTTTCAGTCATTTCGTATTGTAAAACTGGGGATCAATAAACAGTATGTTGATTTGGAGACATTTTAATTACCAAAAGAGAAAAAGACGTTGATTTCAAAGTAAAATTAAACTTAACTCTTTCTTGTGACTTGCTTCTAAATTTAGTAAATATCTGTAATTGGATTCTTTTAATTTTGTATATGTTTAAAAAAAAATCCAAAATCTTTTTAATGTAGGTTCTACTTTATAACATTCTGGAGTGGAAATAGAAAGGTTACTGAGAACTTTCTGTGATCTAAGCCTGTACATTTAACCAACATTTATTGATTGCCTACTATGTGCCAACCCCTGTTTTAGGTACTAAGGATACAGAAATGAGTAAGACATGACCTAAGTGACACACAAGGTAAAACACAATGACCAATAAGTAGTTACAGAAATAATCAAGCTAACTAATATTTTTAAACTGTGTAGTAAAATAAGACATGGTTTTAAAAATAAAATTGGCTTTTAAAAAAAAAATACTATTCAGTTTGTCAGTGATTCAGAGAAACCCTCAAACACTGATATAAATTGATATAACTTTTCTGGAATGCATTTTAACATTAAGTGTCAAAAGCCTTGAAAATACTTCTTCCTGTAATCACTACAAATATAAATGTTTAGGTGATGGATATGCTGTCTACCCTAAGTAAATCATTGTAGAGTACCCCACAAATATGTACAATTAAAAATAAATTTTTTAAAATTCCCTTTCATCTAGTTTTTCCACTTCTAAGAATTTATCCTAAAGAGATTCCTGGAGAGATTTATTTAAAGTGATATTTATGGGAATTTTATTTGTAATTGTGGAAACTTGGAAATCTAAATGTCCAGCTATGGGTTGTTAATTAAATTATGATATATATATATATGAGTAAATACATCACAGTTACTAAAAACATTTTTTAAAATGTTCAGTGATATGGAGGGGAAATCCTTGTAATTAATTAACTGAAAAAATGCTTTTTACCAAATATTCAGTATAATTCCAATTTGTTAATATATATAATGCTTAGAAAAGTACTGGAGGGCTGGCCAGTTAGCTCAGTTGGTTAGAGTGTGGGGCTGATAATACCAAGGTCCAGGGTTCAACCCCTGTACCAGCCAGCCCCCAAAAAAGAAAAAAGAAAAGTATTGGAATGTGGGCTGGCCTGTGGCTCACTTGGGAGAGTGTGGTGCTGATAACACCAAGGCCACAGGTTCAGATCCCTATATAGGGATGGCTGGTTAGCTCACTTGGGAGAGCAGGGTGCTGACAACACCAAGTCGGGTTAAGATCCCCTTACCAGTCATCTTTTAAAAAAAAAAAGAAAAGAAAGAAAAGTACTAGAATGATAAACCTTTTAACAGTGTTCCTCTCTGGATGTTAAATTAGCAAGGTTTTTATTTTCTCCTCTACCCATGTATTTATTTGTATACAGTAAAATATTGTTTTAATAGTTTTAAGGTTACTTTAGAATAAATGTTCAATAAAAATAGCAGGATCCACGTTCTTGAGGATCTCACATATGTTCTACGAACAGCATTGTGTGATGAGAAAAGGCCTGTTGGGAGTGACGAGGGGCCTGGTCTTAGTCACTGATTCTGTGTCCTTAGGTGAGTCATTCAGCATTTCTGAGCTCCATTATTCTTATGTGCATGACCTCTGGTCCTTTCCCGTTCATAGTTTCTGTTGTTCCACAAGTCTTCCTTGCTGTTGTTTATGCAGCCCAAAGGAAGCTGTATTCCATATTTCATCCAGTGACAACTCAGAGTTAAAAGGCAGAATAGTTAGTAGGAACAAATTTGCCTCTTCAAAATTTACCCCGAAACCTCAAGCCCTTAATCATAATCAAAATTTCATAGCACATCATTGCAGTGGAAAATTCAGCACGTTTCACAAAATAGAAACAAGACTTCTTTGGTTCATAAGAACATTATGCACTCTAAGAAAGGAACTATGCTAGCAATCTTTTATTCTCCAAAAGGCATATTGTTTTCACAGAGCAAGATGCCAAAGTCATCAGTGATCACCATAGGATACCAAAATATAAAAGCACTTCACATGCTTTAGGTTTTAATATACCTAATAATTCTTAAGTTTCAAAAGATAAGCCAGTCTGTTAAATATAAAATTTTAACATACTGTTAAACTAAATTTTACTTTTTAAATTTAGTACTACAAAGGATACCTAGTCTTAATTTATACTTTCTCTTCTGTTAGCTTTCTGATGGTGCAATAAAGTAGTAAATTTTCGGGCCGGCCCGGTGGCGCACTGCTATAGTGCACCGCTTGGGAAGCGCGGCAGCGCTCCTGCCGAGGGTTCGGATCCCACATACGGACCGGTTCCCGCTCACTGGCTGAGCGAGGCGCGGGAGCAACACCGAGGGCTGCGATCCCGTTGCCGGTCCCGGTCCAGTACGGGGGCGAC
>NW_007727761.1:0-31338 GCF_000696425.1 Galeopterus variegatus | reverse complement strand
GTACGGGGGCGACACTGAGGGTTGCGATCCGTTGCCGGACACGGAAAAAGACAAAAAGCAAAAAAAAAAAAGTTGTAAATTTTCACTTATATTGGAAATTAAATGATCTAAATTGAAGGAATAGATTTTATTGTGCTGGTTCCTAAATATAATTCAGTCTTGGTAGAATTACATTTAATTGTTTTTCTTTCCTAGTGAATGACAATGTAAGTGCAAACTCTTGTGGGAAAAAATGCATTATTTTAAAAGTTAATGCCAAACATATAATAAGAATATTTTTGAATATTTTTAGGAAAGAATTCAGAGCCTAAAGCAGAGCATAGACTTCATGGCAGACTTGCAACGAACTCGGAAGCAGAAAGATAAAACAGACACCTCACAGAGTGGGGAGGACAGCGGCTGCTGGCCAAGGGAGAGAGAAGACTCTGGAGATGCTGAAGCACAAGCCTTCAAAAGTCCCAATAAGGAAAATAAAAAGTAAAGAATCTTTGGACTATTAAGGTTAAACTATCTTTTTCAAGCTAGTAAGGGGGAAAGATACTGCTTCAAGGCCTGACTTAGGAAGACCTAGTCCTAGTATGTCAGTGGTCGTTGTTTTTTGGTATGAAAATCCAGTTTGATGATGTGATACCATTGTTATAAAAAGCACTATATGGAATTGTCCAAATTTAGCTCAGAAAACAGTTCTGAAAGTGTATTCTTATTAAAGTAGTTTTAAAACCAATAAGTTATCTTTAGAGACTTATATTGTCAGTGAGTTTATTTAAATAGAACTATTTGCTTAAGAAAAAAACATGTGTTCCTTACCTCATTTCATAAAGGAGCAAGGAGTTCAGCAGAAAGCGCAGTGAAAACTATCCCCAAAATAGATGGGCTGTCACTGAGATGTGTGCGTGTTCTCCACTAGACGTCCGTTGTAGGAGCAATGGTGAACCTCTGGTTCTCCCAGGCAGCGAGCAGTACAGTGAAAACTATCCCCAAAATAGATGGGCTGTCACTGAGATGTGTGCGTGTTTTCCACTAGACGTCCGTTGTAGGAGCAATGGTGAACCTCTGGTTCTCCCAGGCAGCGAGCAGTGTGGCTGGACAGCTGTGTCCATCCTGCTTACACCACTGCCAGCCAGCCCCAACTGCCTGGCAAGTGACTGATAACTTTCGGGAGGGCTGTAGTTAGCAGTTTGGGATTTTTGCTGTCATGATGCAAAGAAAGTAAACTTGTGACAAGTTTCTGAGATTCACACTTTTTTTTTTGATTGAAACAGTTGATTGTGCATATTTGTGGGGTACAGAGTTGAATATCAGTACCCGTGTGTACAATATATGATGCTCAAATCAGGGTAATTAGTATATTCAACATTATACAATGTAATCATTTTTTGATTTACCAATTCCTCCTTACCCCTCAGCCCCTCCTCCTTTCCCACCTCTGGTACCTTTTGAAAGTTCAGTGTATTATTGTAATTAAGATTTACATGTCTATTTATTTTAAATTTAAATTCTAAACATCAAACTTAAAAAAAAAAATTATATACCCCACCCCCTTCTAAATAATGTTTGAGGTAGAAGTCATTTTTGTGACTGTACCCAGAAAAACCTTTAAGACAAGTAATACTGGACAAAAAAGGGAGGGAGGTAACCAACATGTTAGGTTTGCCTAACTGTTTGTGCATTGTTAGGGGCCCTTACCAGGTCATATAGGAACAAAGTTTTAATTGGTGGCAGCAGTACAAATATCTCCTCTTTAGTTGTATTTGTATTTGGAATTCATTTTAATGCTTTCATCTTATTTTTCTTTTTTTTAATTTAGTATTAATGTGTGTTTTCAGGAAAGACAAAGATATGCTTGAAGATAAATTTAAAAGCAATAATTTAGAAAGAGAGCAGGAGCAGATTGACCGCATCGTTAAGGAATCTGGAGGAAAGCTAACTAGGCGGCTTGTTAATAGTCAGGTGACTGAGCTCTTCCTTTCTTTTCTATACCTACTGATTCAGGTCATCTGAAACTTTTAGTTTTCAAATTGTGTGTGTACTTGAATTTATATTTACTGTAGAGCTCTTCATCGGTATAACCCAGAAGAAAAATTAATAATATATTTGTAAAGTACTTAATTATTAATCTTATCCTCTATTATCGGTTTTTTGCCTTTTTTTAGTTAATTTAATGTATTAATGTGCAAAGTGAGCTATATACTTTAAACTTACAAAAAAATGGTTCCATTCTGGTCTTTTGAAATCACATTGTTTAGCACATTGGTTTTAAAACAGTGGATTCATACATGACTTTGGGCAAGTCACTCCCCTTCCCTGGTTCACAGTATTCTCCTTTTTGGATAGAGTGGTGGCCTTAACGGAAACCACACACTCTTTAAAATTCTGAGATTTCCTTAACCTCCATTACTCTACCTCATCAGCACCTATATACATGGAAACAGGTGTGAAAATCAATATTTGAGTTTAATGATTATAGCCACCTATAATATTAGTTTGATTAAAGTAAGGCTGTCTGGTATGCTACATATATATATATATATATATATATGATCTGTACAAAACAGTTTATTCCATTTGAATACTTTGGATCATTGCAGTGCGAATTTGAAAGAAGAAAACCGGACGGAACAACAACGTTGGGACTTCTCCATCCTGTGGATCCCATTATTGGCGGTAGGATCACAGAGTGAGACTGTGTGTGAACTTGATGCTGTGTGGCAAGGAACAGTACCTGGGTTAGCATTTTAAAGCAATAAGCTTGAATATGGATAAATCCAGTCATGTCAGTATCCCACCAAGAACTTGACTAGACATTGTGTGTTTCGTGGTAACAGCTAGCCTAACATTCACTACATCTTAAAATAGGGCACTATCCATGAAGTTTTCCTTAAAATTCAAAGTCCCCAAAATATTTAATACCCACCTTTAACAAAGCCAAAAAAATTTAGCCAGTAATTTCTAGCCCTAGCTGTGGTCGTATATGCCGAGTTATTTGTAGCAGTATCTCATATTCTCAGATTATGACATAATAAATTTAACTGACTTTTTTTCATTTCAGTGAATAGAATTAATGTATATGCCACATACTACCTATAATGGAATATTTGTACTTAATGACATTATGACTTTCACTGTGGTTGGTAGAAGGTTTACAAAAGTTGAGAATTGCTGTTTTAGAACCTCAGTCAAATTTTTTGTTTTCTCAGGATGTTTTAATGGAGATGGTATAGGAAATATTTTGAAATTTGATTAAGAATAGGAACTTTTTGTCATTCATCTGAGGGGGAAATCATGTATTGTGATAAGCAAATGTGAGAATATTTATTTAATAAATATTCATTGTCATACTGTCATGAGAGAAATAATTAGTGATACAAAAATGAATAATGACAGAATTTGTACACTTCAGGAAATAATCTCCAATGTTATTGTTTCCTATAGGCAAGGCATTGTCTTAGGAGCCATAGGTGGAGTTAGTCGTATAATATGGAACAAAACAGGGAGAAACGAGTCCCTTTACATTCTTTGGGTAAGGGGAGGAGGACACAGACAAAGAGAGTCTATAAATGTTGCATAAGTACTTGTCTGTCATGAATAAGTACTACAGATGGACAGAACAGCCGTGATTTTATGTAACAGAAGGTACCTACCTAGCGTTTGGGGGTTAGGGAAGCTTCCTTAAAGAGATGATGTTTAGGTTGATTCCAAAAAGGGGAGAAGGGATGGGAGGACACCAGCAGCAACAGCAGGCGAAAAATCCTTGAGGTAGGATGGAGCTTGATGCATATGAAGACAGCAAGGGCAAGCCAGTTAATGTTCTCTGAAGGAAGAGAAGATAACAGAAGAAAAGGTACCAGTGCTACATTTTCAAAACAAACCTTATTTTTACTTTTATGTGAAGTTTTCATAGTAGAATTTTATATGGTCTTAGGTCAAAAAAAATGCCACAGGATTGAGAACATTGCTCTTTCTAGTGTAGCTGTGGTGAAAATTTGGTGATAGGAGATGCAACTAACTTGACTTAGGTGATCCCTTAGGATCTGCCCCTTTCTTTGAAGCCAGGTGTCTGGTCCCTGCTGTTGGTCTGGTTTGCAGCTCCTACGGGCATAATCAGATGTGGCCAAAGCTGACATGACCCCTCCCGTGAACAGCAGCTTCCTCAGCAGGCTGCTGGTTCCAGGTAGAAGATGCCCTTGCTCATCTTCTCAGCTTCATGCTCTGGCACCAGTGTCCGTCAGGAAACCAAATTCCAAACTGTTCACCGAGGAGGAGGGAAGATTTGATGTTGATGAGTGAAGTTTCTTACAGGTGCTTCTACCACGCTGATCACCTGGGGCGATAGCCTGTATTCCGGGGCTATCGTGTTACAGAAACCAAGGCTCTTCGGGAGAGAAAACACTCTTTCTATTGGATATTGTTGAAGACCATGTTTTCTCCTGATATCCTTTTTAGTCCTCTTAGGTGCCCACCTCATCATTTCTGCTTATATCACATATTCCCAGCTTCATTACAGGTCTTGATTTATTCCTGGTTTACAGAGATCACATTTTTAGAGGCTGTTCCTCGTGGCACTAAAAGTATGCCTTTCATAGATATTAATTTATTCTTGATGTGTTATGAGTTCTTGTTTTTAATCCAGGTATTTTCCCTTACTCAGTCTTTTACTAACCTTTCTACTGTATATTTCCATCATCTTAACATTAAGGCCCAACTTTAAAATGTTTTCTTAGGGCCGGCCCGTGGCTCACTCGGCAGAGTGCGGTGCTGATAACACCAAGGCCACGGGTTCGGATCCCATATAGGGATGGCCGCCGGTTTGCTCACTGGATGAGCATGGTGCTGATAACACCAAGTCAAGGGTTAAGATCCCCTTACCGGTCATCTTTTTAGTATCCCATATAGGGATGGCCGCCGGTTTGCTCACTGGATGAGCATGGTGCTGACAACACCAAGTCAAGGGTTAAGATCCCCTTACCGGTCATCTTTTTAAAAAAAAAATAAATAAAATCTTTTCGTAGTTGTAGTAAAAGGTTTTTTAATAAAGATCTTATTTGGGGGGCTGGCCGGTTAGCTCAGCCTTTTCTTAGTTGTAGTAAAAGGTTTTTTAATAAAGATCTTATTTGGGGGGCTGGCCGGTTAGCTCAGCTGGTTAGAGCACAACCTTATAACACCAAGGTCATGGGTTCAGATCCCCATAACTTCCAGCTGCCAAAAAAAAAATCTTTTTTTTAAGTGAAGTGTAACATGGTTACAAATAATTCCAGGAAGCAGTAGAGTATAATGAAAAGGTCCAGGTTTTGGTCCTGGCTGCATTCCTGCCTTTCTAAGCTCTGATTTTCTTGTCTTAAAAGTGGGTATAGCTATGCAGCCTCCTTCACAGTCATGGAAATAACATGAAGTGATATACATGAAACACTCAGCAGAGTACCCTATGGGTCATTGCCACATGTGCCCCCTTCACTGTGCTTGGCTGTATGTTTTAGAACCAGGCTATTGCCCTGTAAGACTGGGAATGACAACTGGAAGACTTCAGTCTGGAGTGAATACTTTGCAGGGATTCAAAGAGGATAAAAGGAACAAAGTAACTCCAGGTGAGGCCCTTGCATAGTAATGTTTTTCCTCTTCTGTTTCAGGGAGTTAGGAAGAAGGCATAATTACCATTCATTGCTTTATTCACTAGCTGTCTAGATAGTGTTTTTGCAACATCAGTTAGCTATTTTGTTAACTGTAGAAGAAAATGAAAAATAGAGAATTATTATTTAAGAAGAGTTTTGTTCTTTCTTTTTTTCCTCTGTCTCCTTTGTGGGGAAAAATTCACTTGAGTTGCAATTTCACAAGTATCTGTTTGGGAGGAAATATCTATCTTAGATTGGCATACCAGTCAGTGAAGTAGTAGTTAGAAGGGAATAATTTTTTAAGAAAATAAGAAAATAGATTGACATATAAGTTAAGGAATAGTATTATTATTTCACTGAATAGTATTTAATTTTTTCAACAGTGTTATACTTGAATTATGGACCCTACAGTTCTTATGCACCACATTATGACTCCACGTTTGCAAATATCAGCAAGGATGATTCTGATTTAATCTATTCAACCTATGGGGAAGACTCTGATCTTCCGAGTGATTTCAGGTGAGTCACCAGTTCATCAATGTTCCCAGTACCACATTTTTCTAAAATATATTTGTGGATAGATTTATAAGGTTATATAAATGGTAGAAAATGTGTTTAGTAATTTTTTTGAATAATAATAGACTCATAGTTACCATCACCCTTTAATGGACACTAAATATTTTACAGAGAGAACGTAACTCCCTGATATTGGCATCTGCAGTATTTTAATTCTTACAAAAATATATTTTTAAAGATGTTGTGTGCCTCAACTGATACTAACGTTCAGGAGGTTGTTACTTCAAAATGTTGATGTGCCATCTGCTCTACTGTAACCTTTTGTGTGTCAGTGAGTTGTGTTCCAAACTTAAATCAGTTTGGGAACAGCACATTTTCCTTAAGATGTGAGGCAGGCCATGATAACTTGATCCCTAAGGCAACCCACTTAGAAGCCTGTTTGACCTGTCATGTACCAGATAGACTATTGCAGTTACACTCAACCATCCCTTCTTATGTGTTTCTGTGGGAAGATAATTTCTGTGTTCCTGTTTATGATGCTGAGCTCTTTGCATCTCATCAACATAATGAGATACCATTCTGATTTACCAGGATTTTGGCTTAGGGTCGGACATTGAGCTTGGGTTATTTCTTCTCAGCACTGGTACCTTGTTAATTTTCATTATGTATACAGATTTTACCCTGTTTATTAATGAGCCCCCTAGTTTTCTGACAAAGGGGGAATCTGTTTTCTTTTCTGTAAGTATGCATGGTTTTGTTGTTGATTTTACAAGGCAGGGGTCTCTAAGTCAGAGATTGACTGTGGTTTCAGATCGAAGCATTTATATCCTTTAGACTTGACCAGCTAGAACAAACTCTATCTGGATTATTCATGTTTGCAGTCCACAAATAGGCATTGCATGCCCACTGTGTGCCAGGCATTCTTCTAAATGCTGAGGATTCCACAGGGATACAGTGCTAACAAAGAGCCCTGCTCTCCTGTTACTCCCTGGTAACAAGTGCTTTTGAGAAAGGAAGATACAGGTGCTGGGGTTGGGAGGGTATGCAGTAGGGTAGTCAGGGAAGTCTGCTGAGACAGTTAAAGTTGAACAAAAATGGAAGGAGGTGAGGAAGCAAGCAGTGCCACCACCTGAAAGGAGACTATTCTAGCTGATGAAACGGCTGTGCAAAGGCCCTGACATGGGAGCCTGACTGGTGCATTCAGGGAACCCCAAGAAAAGCAGTGAGGAGCAGAGCAAGTGAAAGGGAAAGTGGTCAGAGAGATAATAGGTAGGAATACCAAGATTTGTAGACTTCGGAGTTTTATTGTAAGTGAGATGGGAAACTACTGATGGATTGTGACCTGATCTGGCTTATAATGTTTGAAGGATCACTCTGGCTGCTGTATGGAGAATGGACTGCAGGGGGCAAGGGCAGAAGTTGGGAGAGTGCTGTCATAATCCAGATGAGAGATGGACCAGGGGAGTAGTAGTTGTGGTGTTGAGAGGGGAACTCTGGCTGCTGTATGGAGAATGGACTGCAGGGGGCAAGGGCAGAAGTTGGGAGACTGCTGTCATAATCCAGATGAGAGATGGACCAGGGGAGTAGTAGTTGTGGTGTTGAGAGGGGATCAGTAGTTAGCCGATGGGATTTCTTTACTGATTGAAGTGGGATGTGAGAGAGAGAAGTCAAGGATGACTTCAGGGTTTTCAGACTGAGCCTGAAGGATGTAGTTGCTGTTTACTGACAAGGGGAAGAATTTGGACACTACCCAAGGGGGTGGGATCTAGCATTTCAGTTTGGGATTTTTTTTTTTTTAATTTTTTTTTTAGTTTAGCAAACTTAACAGGAACAGCACAGAAGACAGACAGCATTAAAAACATGTACTTGCATGTAGGACAACTCAGTTAGAAAAGTATAGTGAATGGATGGAATCTACTTATGACAAAAATGCTACAAACACCATTTAGTTGCCATCAATAAGACATTTCCTTGTTTTAAAACAATCCAAATGTTAGCATTGTCCAGAAAAATTTAAGAGGTTTATTTATAATTGTTATAAAGTTGAACTGCTGAAACTTGTTCACTGAAACATTTTGACTTGCATTAATGCTTTACATCCCCACATTTATATTAAAAATTTACACACAAATGGAAAAACTGCCAATACCTGATTTCCATCCCCTATTTTTCCATTTGGAATCAAATACTTAAGGACCCTCTGACCCCATGGATAAAAAATATCTAATGTTCAGGACTACAGTTTGGGATATTTTAAACTTGAGATGCCTGTTAAGACATCCAGATGGAGCTTTCCAAAGGATGTGGTCCAAACTGGAGGCGAACCTTTGAGAGTTCTTAGTACATATGAAAGTCCCGAGGTGAATAAGATCACCCTAGGGAGGAAGTGAAGGGGAGGAGCAAGAAGCACCGAGGACTGAGCCCTGAGCCCCGTCACTGAGGTCTTACTTTTCTCTGGAGCATCCTCAGGAATATTTCATTCTGACTGTGTTGTTGATACTGTTTAATTCTCTCAGGATGGAAAATTTATTACTGGTAAATATGTAAATATAGCGTTGTGTCTAGATATAAAGTTTTGCATCATGGTGCATAAACTAAGGGCCTCTAGTACAAACACTTTGCTATAATAGGAGCATTAAGTCAATGGGGATGATTTATGTGGAACTGATTTTCCCAACTCCCTCTCTTTCAGTATCCATGAATTTTTGGCCACATGCCAAGATTATCCATATGTTATGGCAGACAGTTTATTGGATGTTTTAACAAAAGGAGGGCATTCTAGGACCCTACAAGAGTTGGAAATGGTAAGAATGCTGGTAAAGACACGGGGTAATTTATTATTGGCTCTTATGCATTAGTCACTCAGTGTTTTGAAACCATGGGATTAACCAGTATGTCAGCTGAACTCCGTTCCCCTGAAAAGACAGCCCAGCCTGGGTGGAGGCCATGGGTGGAGGACAATGAACGGAAAGGAGTAACTCAGCTCCCAGTATTTGTGAGGGCTGGAGCATTGCCATTATCTCCTCATCTTGGGAATACAGGATTCAAAAATGGGTTTTACAACTCAGAAGTCAGTGGCTGCTACATACCCTAACAAGAAAAGGAAAGTCTTGCTCACTGACTTGAAACTAAGTTGGGTAAAGTGGTGACGAATGTTCTTTTCCTTATTATGCGGTAATAGCACAGTGGTGGGAGCTCAAGTTAAAAAGTAAAAAGCTTCCTCATTGCTATCTTTTTTATCTCCAGCTGGAGATAGTTCACAATCTTGAAAAATTCAGAGTCCGCTCAAAGATAGGAACCAGAAAATGTTCCTAACGCAGAGGGGAGTTGATCTTCAGAATGTTCTTGTCAGTATAGTTAGAGGAATCCTGTATCGCTTAGAAGTCATAACTCTTAATAGTGGCTGTGACTGTAATGCTATGTCCCCTGCCCACAACTGCACATATGGTTATTGTTCCTTGGGTGACCTGTCAACAAAGCTGAGGTTAGTACCTCAGTCAAGACAGGCTCAGTGACAACTGCTCTAAAATCCTAGCACATGAACTGCTTTCTTGACATGACCTAAAAACTATTAAACTTTACATCAATTCAAAAATATGTTTTTATTATGTCCTTCCCATCAATTGATCTGAAGTAACTAATAGTCTAATAAAATTGGATATTTTTCAATTGGTGGATATGGCAGTATATTTCAAAATGTAAAGTTTCTCTGCCCTGTCATCCAGCAGTTCCTCTTCTCAGAATTTATCCTAGAAAACAGAAGAGTTATATATAAGGATACGTTGTTTATAATTTTTAGAAATTGGTTAAATAATTCACAAAACAACTTGGAAAGAAAGGTGGTGATCGATGTCCATGATGCATTTGTCTGTTGTCTGTTTATGCATTCTGTCTCTGAAGAATAGGGTTATGGGAAGCTGTCCCACTCTCTGTAGCATTTGAATATTTTACAGTAGTCCTCTGCTGTCTGAGAATATTGCTCTGTTAGTGAAGAGCAACCCCTAAGGTTCCTTCCTGTCTTCTTCTTGTCAGAGATTTACCTGTTGTTGAAAACAGACTCCACTTGTTTTTTTTATTACCAAATACGTTCTTTAACATGTGTATAGCTTTTGATCAAGCAGGGAAATATCTCAACATCCAGAAATAAGTACCCCAACTCACAAAACACTCTTAAAATGCTAATAATTATACTCATTTTGGCTTTGAAAATTATATTCCAGTAGTTTATATTCTAATTCATTTTCTCTTGCCATGAAACTTTTGACAGTTCTCTATTTTCCTTGATATTTGCCTTTACATGTATGTTTTCATATCAAGTTGTTTTTCTTTACCCTTATAGTCATCACCTGAAGACGAAAGCCAGACTAGGACACTTGACACAGCAAAAGAAATGGAGGTGATTATATTTTATTCTTTACAAAATATATTTAAATGGAGAATAAGCTAAAAGGCCTAAATGATAACAGTCTATTTAGTATCATATGCAATAAAAGAACTTTTTTTTGCCGATGGGGAGCTTAGTGGTAGCTGGTGCAGTAGACACATATGTAAATGAGATAGCCAAAACCAGTTACCATACAGTGCGAATACAGGGGTTGTGGTCACCAGGTTGGAGAAACTCATGCTTGGGTAGCTGAGGACATCCTCACAGAGGCAATACTGTCTGAACTGGGGCTGGAAGGCTGAATAGGCATTCTCCGAGCAGGCAGGGCCAGGTGTCTGATGTGGGCAGAACTGTGATGTGTATGTAATAACATTGATAGAGCGGAGAGAGCAAGGCACGTGTGCCTCCAGCTCAGAAAGCTGGTGGCCAAGGGGCCCTGAGGAGAGGAAGAATGGGGAGGCTGTGTGGGTAAGGGCCCAGTGACAGTCTTCTGTGCAGGGCTAAGAAGTTGAGATTTTATCTTG
Organism: Galeopterus variegatus; assembly: GCF_000696425.1. Taxonomy (NCBI): domain Eukaryota; kingdom Metazoa; phylum Chordata; class Mammalia; order Dermoptera; family Cynocephalidae; genus Galeopterus; species Galeopterus variegatus. Next base: position 20,308 of record NW_007727761.1, on the reverse strand, counting down.
TAAGATAGAATATGATAAATGTGGAGGGGTGAGGGAACAGTGAAAATCTAAAGGACTTGTCTAAACAAAAAAATGGCTAGCATACCAATATGAAGGAAGAGAATAAGGATTTGGAAAGTACAGTAGAAGGAAAGTGGACATGACCTGGTGCATGAGGTAGGCAATAGAAGGATTAGCTCATCTAGGAAGTACAGGAAAAGGAGCACACCTTTGACAGGGAAAGAAGTTACATTCGGTTTCAGATGTGGTGAGTGGGATTTGGGACACTGTTGGAGGTATAGGCCGGGAATTCCAAAATCTGGGCTGTAGTTGTTGATAAAGTGCATGAGGCTGTTCAGGGAGAACATGTGGACTGGGGAAAGGTTGAAGGACAGACCTTGAAGAAGACCCATAGTTAAGGTAGGAACGGTAATAAGCAGGAGGAGAAACGGTTCAGCAATGTCAGATACTGCGTAGAAGCCCAGTAAGAGGAGATTGGTAAGTATCACATGTAACTTTGATCAGAGCAAGTTCACTAAAATGCTGGGGCAAAAGGTAGACTTTAGTGAGTTAAATGAGTGGAGGGAAACTGGCCTAAAGGGATGCTTAAGACTGGAGAGACACAGCCCTTCAACTGAGGAAAGAAAAATTGAGAAGTGAGATCAAGTAAAGATAGAGATGTAGATGGTAGTTATACAACCGTGTTGTTTTCAAGGAAAGAGGAGCTGAGCAAGGTCATGTGTTTAGTGAGGGGCAAGATAGAAAGAAATCTTGAGGATAGTATAGGAAGCTGAATATGAAATGACTATTGAGTAGAGTTGTGAAGGTCCAGCTGAAATGGCAAATCATAAATACACAGCATGCCAAGTAATGCCACGTTGCACAATTACATGGTTTTTCTCCACCACCTATTTTTAGTCCTTATGTAGGTAGAGAAATCAAGTGTTCAGACAAATTGCTCAGGGAGCTCCAGGATGCCCAGAACGAGCGTCTGAGCACCAGACCCCCTCCAAATATGATCTGTCTCTTGGGTCCCTCGTACAGAGAAATGCATCTCGGTGTGTAGCACGTCTGTAAGAGAAGAGTCAGGGGCTGCTTACAGGAAAAAACTTCTGAATAATGATACCACTTTAAAGTAACACTGAAATGAATACCTTGGACAGTTTTTTGCATTCATACATTTACTGTTGATTTTTTTAAAAAATTATCTTAAAAGGGCCACTTTTTAATACCTGAACTATTTTTTTTTCTTTCTAGCTGAACAAGTGACCAATAATCTTAAAGAACTTGCACAGCAAGTAACTCCAGGTGACATTGTAAGCATGTATGGAATTCGAAAAGCAATGGGGATTTCCATTCCTTCCCCCATCGTAGAAAACAACTTTGTAGATTTAACAGAAGGTACGTGTCCTATTTATCCAGGAGAGTGGAAGGCTCCTGTGAGTCAAAGGATATCAGTCCTCTCCCTTCAGATGACATTTGAAAGGTTCTGTCTCTGTTTTTAACATAGAAGACTACCTTTGGTTTTCTTTCTATCATCTTATCTGAAGAACTAAAAGATTTCACACATTTTCCACAAAAGCTACAATGTTAACCTAATAATGTATGTAGTCTTTAACCTTGAATGTGGTAAAGAAGGGCTGTCAACAGTTACTCTTCTGGATGCTAGCTTTACTTTCACTTCCTTTTTTTAAAGTCAGTAAAAGGGGAAAAAAGTGCTGAGTGAAGTGCTGTCTTTCTTTCAGATTTTGAAGAACCTAAAAAGACTGATATTGCTGAATGTGGACCTGGTGGGATTTGAAGCTAACTGGTATTTGATTATATATTATTTACATATTTTTTTCATTCTTAACTTAGAAATGCTTTTCAGAAGATATTAAATATTTGTAAATTGTGTTTTTAATTAAACTTTGGAACAATTAATTTTAATGTTCCAGAGATTGGACTTCTTTATTAGGTAATAAAGCTGAACGGGGGACTCTGAGTGTTATGCATATCAACTAAGTTACCCCTGGACCTTTCCCTGGGGCTGAATCTGAGGATGAAGAGATAGAGAGCAAGCTCAGAAAATAAAACAGCATTTTCTTTGATTGTTCATTAAAAGAAGCAAATCCCCCAAATAATTTAAATCCCTCATTTTTAGTACTCCCCATTAAAGAAACTATAACGGAATAATTCCTCTTATCAGATCTCATCTTGATGATTTATTCAAAAAGTGCTCATGTTTATCCCTGTGTCTCCCAGACAGAATCATAATTAAACTTTTTAAAAATAGCCCCACCCAGTGACGTTTCCATTGTTATACCATAAAAACAAAATACACTTTAAAATAATTTTAGAATTTACAAGTATGGTTCTGCCCTTTAACCACCTGATGAGAATGATGTCCTGTGTACAGTAATTAGGTGCCTCCCCAACTCACATACCCCCACACCCAAAAAGCACACTAAGAATTTTATATGACTGGTGCTTTTTGTTTGTTTTTCCATTTTTTTAGAGAGTTATTTGGAACTATAGCAAAGGGATAAGTCAAATAAGATAAATCATCCTTATACACTTTAAAATAATTTTAGAATTTACAAGTATGGTTCTGCCCTTTAACCGCCTGATGAGAATGATGTCCTGTGTACAGTAATTAGGTGCCTCCCCAACTCACATACCCCCACACCCAAAAAGCACACTAAGAATTTTATAGCACTATAACATGACTGGTGCTTTTTGTTTGTTTTTCCATTTTTTAGAGAGTTATTTGGAACTATAGCAAAGGGATAAGTCAAATAAGATAAATCATCCTTGAATACGTCAGGGAATTACTGAGCTTAAATGTAAGTTTAGGTTTCTGTTTCTCAGAGATCACCTAGGCCTCAGCCATGCCCTGTGAACCAGTAATACTCATCTACTTTTACCTGAAATACAGAGGTCAAATGTCCAAGCAATTTACTTAAGGAGGAGACATGAGACAGGTGGTCCCCTTCTATAACCAGTCACTAGGCTAAGATGAATGATTTTTTTCCTGAATCTGGTTCAGTATATATAACCTGTTTAAGACCCTTATGCAGAGCCCTTCTGTAAAATACCCAGGTAGGAAGGCATTTTATTTTCTTGATTTAGAAAATTAACATTCAACAAGAACAAGTAGGGTGAAAAAATTAGTTCTCTCTAGAAGCTTAAGGATGACCTAATCTTTTAAAAATTTACTTAAAACTTTATGTTTTATTTCACATTTGTTTTTATCAAGTCTTTTTAGAGTCTAATTTTAATCTCTCAAATATAATTTAGTCAGTAACCAGTTCTTAAACTTTAGTTCTACTTAACTAAAATAAGCTCCTTAAAACCAAGAAGATATTTAAATTCAAAACACCTTAGCACATTCAGGTTTTCCAAAATGCAAATTTAATGTATAATAAGCGGCTAAACACTGGTACTTCGTAAAAATGAAACATAACATTTTGAAACAAATGTTACGGATCTATAAATATTCAATATACAGAATAAAACCAAGTTATTTGCATGTTCCTTCTCAAAGCATATTTCTGTACATTGAGTTATTATATATACAAAGTATACAGTTGTTGATAATCTTTTCTGTTAGAAAATTTCCTTGAGTAAACCAGAAAATTTCAGGTGTTATTTTTGCTAGTCAGTGAGGCTGCCTTAGTAGAAATTTTAAGCAAGTCCTTGACCTGTAGAGAAGGTCATTGTTAGAAAAGATACCTGTTCCTGTCATAAAACAAAATGACACCTGTGAAGAAATTACCTGATAATTTGGAAACAGATTTATAAAAATAACTGCAAGTGATTTTTATAGTCAGTTACACACTATGACCTGAATGTTGAAAACTAAAAACTTAACAAAATATTCTTATCTGAGCATAGTGCTTTAATTATTTTTAAAACTCCCAACTGGGATTTCTGTTGCCAAAGAAAAAAACGAAATTTGAATGTTGTAAGAAATATGTCGGCCTCAGAGAGGCACAGTGCACTGATGTGTCCACATTATGTCAGCAACAGAAACCTTCCTGACTGCCCAGGAGAGCCCTCACTGGGCAGCCCTGGTCACTACTAGATTTCAAGAGCACACATTTCAGTGCTGTACTCACCTGAAACCAGGCCTTTGTGTGAAAAGGTGCTATGTAAAAAGGCAATTTAAGCAAGACTTATTTCCCTTGTCAATGTTTTTGCCATAAAATTCCTTATATAGCAAGTTGTTGTAATGTATTCGTACTGATTCCAATTACATGCAACACATCAGAGCTGTCACTAGCCTGCCCCAATTAGAATAAGCCCCCTTCCTCAGGCTGATAAAGCCCTGTAGCAAGACATAGCAGAAGCAGACAGGTTCCGCTTCGGTCCCCTCCACCCGCCTTGGCTGTCTACAGCTCTACTCTGCAACTAGGATGGCAGCTCATCCCAGGACCCGGTTGGTCACAAACAAACCTGGCTTAGTCTGCAACCAGGCTGTCTGCAACCCTGTAAAGTCTTTTAAAGGCAAGGCTCCTGTATGCAGAATTTTCTGAGTAACTTCAGGGGGTACATGGACGACTTCTAGCTAAGAATCCCTGCTATATAGTGAAATTCAGTTGCATTAGAAATCCTGGGGATCCTCTGGTTATGAGGCAGTGAGGTCATTTCAAAAAAGGAACAGGCAGCTTGGTTGTTTCTCACCTTGAAACTGTTAGGTCGACTACTGTCACTTCCTTCTGGAATTGGAGCTTGACAAGACACCGTCTCACAAAACTGGCTTCCTGCCTTGGCTCATTGGGGTTCAGAACAAGAACATCTAGCACTGTGAGAGAGCTGGATTCTCAGATATGGGAACCTCTACACGTGCTTATGCTGAAAGATCTGGCATCTAGTTTTGAAGCTCTCCAGAGTTAGCTATGTCCAAGTTCTCTCTATACAGACTCCATTCCTTCCCAGTTTAAAAAAAAAAAAGACATAGTTGAAGATTGCAAGGGAGAGCTCAAAACTGCATGAGTTGTCAGGAAAGAGCTAAAAGGTTGTACCTTATTTTTTGGGCTTTCAGTTTATTGAGCCTAACCCCAGAATGCTTGCATCAAGCCTGATTTAAAGCCAGGGCTACACTGCTCCCTGCCTTCTTGCTGTGAGCCATATTCCTCAGAACACTCCCTGCAGCCAGGCTAATCCTATGAGCTGACACTGGACAGTAGCCCTGCTTATGTGTCAGTGGTTCAAAATGTCTAGCCTCTAAGACATCATTAAAAAGGACAAAACGCCCATTAATAATGTGTTCATTTAAAACAAACATTGCCAGAGATGGCAAGAAGTAACAAGTGTCAATTATGGTTTTTTTCTCTCTACTGTTTGAAAACATTTACAGATGTAAAACACCCTTTTCACCTCTGTTTGCTAGAAATGCCTGTGTGAGAAACACTGAATCCCAAGGCCAGGCCCGCTATGGAGAAGGGTATCTCCAGCCAAGGCTAGACAACTTGTGTTAGTCCTCCTTTGTACCTAGACAAAAATAAATCTCCCTTGTGAATGCTCACAGGCCATGGAGGTGGACGTTTGTTTTGGTCATGCTATAAGATCGCCTCCACAGCATCTTGGGAACAAAGGTCTCAAACTCACAAATATAGTTGTCATACCAGTGATCCTTTTCCAGCTGACCTGGAAACCTTACAGAGCGACAGTACAGAGGTTCTGGCTACCACTGCATCTTAGACTCAGTGGTCCCTTCAAGCAGCATCTGGCACACGTGTCCAAGAAGTCCTCTAGCACAAGTCCAAGGAAGCCATACAGCCATCTTCCATGGATACGCCCCTAAAATGCATTTGCGACTGGCACAGGACTGAGCCCTCTCCTTGGCTTACTTCAGGGAAGGAAATTGGCTTCCCAGCATGTTCTGAGTCCACCAGAAGCCCTCAGTTCAGCCCCAACCCTTGAAACTTGGCAGTGTCTGTACAGACAAAGTACGTCCTCAGTTCGCCTTTGCCTTTGACATTAATCAGTCCACGGCATTCACAAGAATACCCTAGTCCCTGGAGGATGGTACAGGTCTCTTCAGTAACCTGAAAAGGAAAAGAAAACTAAGTCTTCAGAAGAAGGAAGCAAACCTGCTGTGGTAGGGACAGAAATTGGCCAGTGAGCAGCGTAGGTGTCTGCTTTCAACTGTTTGACAGGTAGACGCACACAGCTGAATGGTGGTACAGCCAGGTCTGAGGCCCAGGACCCCTCACCTCTGGGGACCTTCTTTCCCCTTTGGTCACATGCTTCCCTGATGCGTTTTTACCTGGATTTTCCCAAGTTCTCCAGTGCTCTCCATGCGGCTGGCAACATTGACCGTGTTTCCCCAGATGTCATACTGAGGTTTTCGTGCCCCAATCACTCCAGCTATCACAGGCCCATGATTTATGCCTAAAGATCATAGAGGCAAAGCCTCAGGCTTCTGCCCTTAGGGGAGATCATAGAATCCATCCCCCAACCACAGAAGGCAGTAACAAAACTAAAATGAAAGTTAGGTTGGGACTGCTTCCTAAATTCTGCACAGGAGATTATACTTGGAATGTAACAGAGGCGTTCCCTGGCCAGTTCTTCAGACTTTCCAATACTCAAGAAGGCTGGATTTGATGTTAACACTTTTCTACTATCTGCTAATATCCCTTTTAACAAAATAGGCTTTGAGCACCGACCCTTTGACGAGTTAAGTTTAATAACTTTGCTTTGTTCTCTGTGTTTTAAGGTCACCTATGTATAGATGGTGGTTTTGGTTCTCCATCTTCTGTAGTGATATATTCTTTCTTGCTTAAAACTTTCAAAATAACTATGTAAGTGGTATGGAAGGAGGTGAGAATAATTATCCAACCACTGGGCTTGTGGGATCAGAGAGGGCTTTCTAAAACTTTTCATGCAGATGGCTTCACCACACAGACCGAGCGTGGCTTGTCTGGAGGCACGGTCTGCACGTCCCTCCCCATAGATCCTAGGCCTGGCCATCCTGCCCAGGCCCTCACCGACTCGGAGGCGGAAGGAGTTGAAGGAGTGCCTGTTGATGCCGTCCAGCTTGCTCATCAGGGCGATACTGAACTCCACCATGACACCGATGTGGGCGTGCTGCCGCTCCAGGTCCTGCAGGACAGCCCAGCGCACCCTGACCTGGTGGGCACTGGCACACCAGCATCAGTGTGGTTCCTGTGCAGAGAGGCTTCTCCACGGGGCTGCCCTGCTCCCAGGAGGGCACCTATCCCTCCCCTCAAAAAGTCTCCAGGCTGAGTCTTACAAGAGCCTTTGCCCCTCCCTTGCAGGACAGGATAGGGAGGCATCCCCTTTAAGAATGGTGACAGGTTTGGGGTCGGTTGGATTTCCCCTCAGGTGGGGCATGAGTACCTGGTTCTCGTGCCCTGGGGTGACACTGAGCCCTGCAGCTGCCATGTATGTGCTGCCGATGGTCTTGATCTTTTCCACTCCACTGAACTTGGGCTTTAGCAGAAGCTGTGGAATCACAAAGAGGCAGAGTAAGGCAGGGCCGTGCCCCTCCCCAGCTGCAGCCCAGGCCTGCCGCAGATTCTGAGGAAGGGCATAGGATTCCTCCCTCCACTTGTCATGCAGCCATGTCTCGTTTGTGGCCCTTCCCATCAGAGCTCATAACTAAGTGCAAGTGGGAACATGGCCTCTGGGCACTCTCCTGCTCCTGTCATCTCAGCCTTCTCTGACATTCTCTTTTTCATCCCTTCCATTGTCTTTTTAAAGAGCAAACACACAACTCAGCATTATCTACACAGGAATGTGGATTATTTGTCCCCAGCAAAGAGTTAAGCCCAAACTGATGTCCTCTGAAACAGTCTGACAGCATGAGCTTAGCTGGAAACCAAATTATTCTACAAGGACCTAGATCTAATCTTAGCAAGCTGCCCATCACAGAGAACACGTTACAAATATTTGCTGAATAAAACAATGAAAAAGACAAATTTATGCCTTTTATACTTTTTGTAATGCATGTTGCCCCCAGGGGAGCCATGTCACATTTTTTCTTGTGGTTGAGAATACCCTTGTCTCCCCCCTGCCCTTCCCAGCAAGGTGGGAAAGCCAAGAGCTGCCATGTGCAAGGCTGGGTTGGAGGCTGTACCTCGTCAAAGTCAGCGATGATCTCGTTCAGCAGGCGCAGGCACTCGAGCCCTTCTTTGTTGACATCACACTCTGTGTAGAACACTTTGAAATCCGGCACGGATGCAAACATGACACAGACACAGTCGTAGGACTGATGGTACCAGTCCTGCATTCAGGGTAGGGAAGAAACAGGACCTATGGCCACTGAACCTCCTGCAGGGACAGGGGAAGCAGATGGTACTGGGGTGTCTCACACTGTGAGGGGCCAGGCAGGGCTGAGCAGCCGTTCCCAGTCCAGCTGTGCTGAGATCTGTCTGGGGACTGTCAGATCGTGGGGCGATTCTGAACCAGCTGGTCGGGGAGGGTCAGGCTCAGGTTGGTGTTCTGCTCTTTTGAGTGTGTAGCTGAGGTTGAGAACCCCTGGGGTAGCAGGAGGTAACCATCAGGAGACCTGGGTTCTATACTAAGAAATCACTGGACCTCAGTTTCCTTACCTAGAAAAGTCCTGCTACACAGAACTGGTGGAAATAGGTTTTAATGAGTACAGAATGTCCAGATTACAAACATCTGAACACTTGGATCCTCACAACAATCCTGCAGGTAAGTACAGTCAGCCCATTCCACAGAGGTGAAAATCAAGGCCGCGGAGAGTGAGGTGTCTTGTTCACAACCACACTTGAACCCGGTCTCTGATTCCCAGCCCATGTTCTTACAGCTAATACTACACAAGTCTGCTGGGTATATCATGAGGCCGAGACCTCAGGAGGCCAACATGGAAGGTACTTTGCAGCCACACCCCTTCACCCGTGGGACCACACACTTATACCTCAGTCTCCTCCCCACCCCAGTGACTGAGCCCCTTCCCACCACACCTCATTTAACTTGTCACCAATGAAGTGGGCAGCCACATGGGCTGGCAGGACGTTCTCCAGAAGGAGGCGGTTCACATTCTCCATAGTTTCAAACTCCTCATGCTCCTTCTTGAACTTCTTTTTCCACAAACAATCCAGGCGGCAGTAATAGTCAATCTGCAAGTGTGCTGTCCAAGGGTGAGCAGGGCAGGGCGACATGCGCACCCCAGGGCTGGCGAGCACAGCGGGAGCCCTCGGTGCTGACCCCCACCCGTGCAGCCCACCCTGTGCCCATGACTGGCAGGCATCTCCCAGTCAGTGCAGTCTGTCCCTTGTGTCCTGGGGGAGATGAGGACACTGACTTGGAGCCCCCGGACCTGGGACCAGAGCTTCTGAGGCCACCCCCACCCCAGCCCTGTTCCCTCTCCAAGTACAGCAAGGAATGCGGGGTAATTTCTAGGTCTGTACCTGTCTGGAGAGCATGAGGAGGGTGACATAAAACAGGACCAGATAGAAATAGATCATGGTTCTCAGGTCACTCCAGGAACAGCTGGGGGCACTGCTGGGTATAAAGGGAGGCTAGAGTCACTCCCAGTGCCCGCCAGCCCCCAGGGCAGGAGTGTACAGCCCAACACCCCAGTCTGCCTACATGTGCTGTGTGGCCCGTAGCGCTGTGGGGTAGATGGTACACAAGACAACTTGGGCTGTGAAGAAAACAGGGTGAGGGGAGGAGAACTGGGAGGTGGGGTGAGCTCACCCCTGAGTGACATAATCAGCCACGGCAAAAGGCCACATGGGGAGCCTGAGCAGATGGCTAGGCAGAACAAGACAACTTGGGCTGTGAAGAAAACAGGGTGAGGGGAGGAGAACTGGGAGGTGGGGTGAGCTCACCCTTGAGTGACATAATCAGCCACGGCAAAAGGCCACATGGGGAGCCTGAGCAGATGGCTAGGCAGGGAAGGGACTTGGAGATTGGCATAAGGGTTCTGAAGGGGCAAGCCAGACCCACAGCAGCAGGTTTGGTTCTGGGTCCCCAAGCTTCCAGCCTTTTAGTCTGAGGAGAACCAGGCCCCTTGCCCCCATCTACATGCACACACCACCCACCTCCGGAACCACGCACACACCACCCTTTCCAAGCCCCAGCTATCACCACCTGTCCAGGAAGAGACCAGAAACCACCACTCTCCATAGCCCTGGAGACCCAGGATGTAGCTCAAAAAGTCCCCCTCTCCACCCTAGAGTGGCCTAGAACAGAATGGCCTGGTGGCCTCCATAGGACCAAGGACTTCTCCCAGATAACCTGCAAAGAGTCACATTCCTCAGCTCCAAGTGCTGGAGACCTGGGACCTGGGCAAGTCACTGTCCCTTCTGTAAAGTGAACACTTTGCCATCTGTCAGTCCCACCCCAAAAAGTGTCCAGCCTCAGTGGGACTGTGAGTGTAAAAGTGCTTCAGTTTGAATAGGCACCAAAACAGTCACAACTGCCAGGCCACCTCCAGACGTACCCTAGGCACCCAAGCCAGGGCAATGGGGGGCCGAAGTCCTCAGCCGCACCTCCCTGACATCCGCATCCAGCCCAGCAATGACCACCAGCTGCCACTGGAAGTGCCCTGGGCTCACAGGTTGGGGGATGCTGAGGGCCTCAGCCACACACTCCCAAAGGCTACATCCAGCCAAGCCACGACTGAGCCACTGCCAGAAGCCCCTGGACTCCCTGCCAGGATGAGGGGGATGCCACGGGCCTCGACCATGCCCCCCTTTCCTCTTCCTCCCACCATATCCCCTTCCCCCTCCTCCCTCCCCCCAACCGCTCCACAACAATATTTTAGAATGTAAATAATAATTTTTTTAAAGATTTCTATTAATAATTTTTTAAAGATTTCTATTAATAATTTTTTAAAGATTTCTATTAATAATTTTTTAAAGATTTCTATTAATAATTTTTTAAAGATTTCTATTAATAATTTTTTAAAGATTTCTATTAATAATTTTTTAAAGATTTCTATTAATAATTTTTTAAAGATTTCTATTAATAATTTTTTAAAGATTTCTATTAATAATTTTTTAAAGATTTCTATTAATAATTTTTAAAGATTATTTCTATTAATAATTTTGGTGCCTCAGTTTGAATAGGCACCAAAACATGTTGGCCAAAGGTGGCACCATCAGCCACAGTGGGGACAGGCAGCAGGACCGCATCCTGGCAGTGAACTGCTTTGAGCCCTACCTGAGAGTGCCATTGGTCTCGGTGAGGTTCCCCAGGCCGAGGCCACAACAGTCCCATTGCCAGCACGGGGAGAAGTTGAAGAGCACCAGGTACGCCACCAGCGCCACGGTCAACAGCACAACCTTCAGCTCCAAGCTCATCCGCAGGAAGACGGAGCAGGCGATAAAGCCCAGGACGCAGCTGCAGGTGTAATACTGAGGAGGTGGGGGGCGTTACTGAGGGCAGCAAAGGTCACCCCACCATCTGCTGTGAGCAAGAGCATGGCTCTGGTGACCAACCCACACTGACTCCCAGGAAGCCCTTTCCACCTGGGGGGCTCAGGTGGAGCCCCCAGGGCTTCAGCACCACTCTCTGGCCTTGCTGACCTCCATTTTCAACAAAGAGCAGGCAACTATGCCCCTCACTCCCTGCCACCCACGCAGCTTAGACTAAGCACGCCCAGATGCAGGATGGAGGCCAGCCTGGCCTGTGTGGGTCCCTTTCTCCATCTCTCCTGGGAGAGGCTGGACTCAGTTCCTCCACACCCCACTGGGCTGGGCCAGGGCCCGGGGCTGCTCAGAGCCTGAGAGGAACACACTCACCGGAAGGAGCTCACACAGGGTCCTCTCTGTGCTGCTCCCAGCCACCAGGCTTGTCTCGTTGTCACCAGGCAGTTCAAGGGCTGGGAAACACGTCAGTGGCTACAAAGGAGACAGGCCCCTGTTAGGGTTGGTCCAGGGTATGGGGACTCTGGGACTTGCCGGGGCTAAGGCAGGCAGGCCTGGGACCACCAGGAGGATCAGGCCTGGCTCAGCTCTAAGCATCCAAGGGCTGGGAAACACGTCAGTGGCTACAAAGGAGACAGGCCCCTGTTAGGGTTGGTCCAGGGTATGGGGACTCTGGGACTTGCTGGGGCTAAGGCAGGCAGGCCTGGGACCACCAGGAGGATCAGGCCTGGCTCAGCTCTAAGCATGGCCCCAACAGCTGTGCCCTGACTTTCCACAGTGACCATCAGATTCATGGTACAGAGGGGACTCTGGGGAGAGAAGGTGTAAGATAAAAACACACGGATGCCACCCAGGAGTGTCAGAGGTTGACTCAGGGTGGAGATCTTAGTGAGATCAGCGTTTTCAGTGAGCCCCCGTCTCCTGGTGGTCACAGGACACTCCAAAACCCGCAGCTCTAGAGTGTCCAGGGCATGGAGGTCAGGGGAGAGGCCCTGGCTGTAGACGTGGGAGCTGGAAGGCAGGCAGGGGACAGGTGCTCCTGCAGCTGCTCTCTGCAACAGCAAGCACACCAGCACGGGCCAGAGAAGTAGGGCTCCCCACTAGCGAAGAAAAGAGTCTCGCAGAGGGTGTAGCAGGACCTCCTCAGGGGGCTGGGAAGAAGGAATGAGATATCAGGGCATCGTGGTGGCTCAAAACATCTCGTCCTTGTGAGGTGGCCACATAAGCTCTCTGGGCACCCAAAGTTCTCATTTGAAAACCGAAGGGTGAGGACCTCTCAGCCTGCAACAGGGACCCTCACAGGGCCACCCACCCAGCTCCAGAAAGGGTTATACCAGATGCAGCTTTTAAGGCAATGAGATTGTAGGATTCTGGAATCTGGAGGTTCCCAGGGTCAAAGACAGCTCCCTGCACCCAGGAAGCATGCCTGGGCAGGAGGGGTCCTGCCAGGGCCCACCTTCCTTGCCCCAGAACCAACCAGGTTGACAACAGCCACAGTGAGCAGGCTGCCAATGGTCAGGACCGCCAGGGACAGTCTCAGCAGGGGCTGCATCTCCACCCTCTCGGAGATGGTCCGCAGCATCCCCCAGGTGGAGCAGCACCTCTGTGGAGCAACAGGGGTTGAGTTACCAACAGCCAGCAGCCAGGACAGGAGGACCAGCTGAGAGCAGGCCTGGGCAGGTGGAACCCTCAGGAGAAGCCTCTAGCACACTAGCAAATTGTCCTGAAGGCAGGAGGGGCAGGCAACCATCTCCCTAACCAGAGCAAGGGGCTCAGACCTGCAAAGCTCCCCAGGAGGGTCCTGAGGGGAGTCTTAAGACAGGGAGGGAGGGAGGGGCTGTGGGCTCACAGCACAGCCGCTCAAGGCCCCCACTCACCAGGAACTCAGTGGCAAAGCACAGGCCGAGCACCAGCCCCAGCACACAGGCCACCAGCCCAAAGGACACACCCAGAGCCGCCGTCCTGGAGAGGAGGTAAAAACCCAAGTTCTGGGGGATCATCTGCCTTAGACCCCTCCCACCATCCCAGTTCTGTGGCTCACAGTCACCTCCCCCTCACCCCCGACTGTTATTCTGCACACAGCAAAGGGGATTTTTGCCAACTGTGGTCCAACTGGCCCACTAATAACACAGGAGGCCTGGCCAAAACACGAAGATCAAGGTCAACATCATGTCCCCTTCCAAGTGTATAAGAAATGAGCAATATCTTTGCAGCCTTTATACTCACGTCTAGCACACAAAAGTTATATAAAAGTGTTCCCAATTTTGTCTTTATTAAATATATCCAAAACCACAATTTTGGTCAATCCTTTGGCCTAAATGACCTTCTAGAAACCCCCCAGTAGCTGACCTCACCCCTCCTCATCCCTGTCCCCCACACCAACAGGGCCCCAGAGCCAGAAGTATGAATCTCAGTGACTCCTGATCCAGGCTATGCCACCCTGGATAAATCATTAATGCCCTGAGCCTCAGTTTCCCCATGGATAAGGGAAAGAGGTAGTGCCAAGAGTTTTTGGAATCGCCACTTCTAGAAATCCAAACGCCAAAGGCAAGGGTCACAAACTAGCATGCCTACAGGGTCACAGAGATAACAGGTGAGAGACATTAGGGCACAGGGAGGCCTGAGACAGAAGTGCTGGTGACTCCGGCAGTAGGGGCCACAACCCCAGTACAGATGCTGGGACTCCAACGGTCTAAAGCTTCTGAACTCTAACAGCCAGCCCCCGCCAGTCTGATCAGGCAGCTCCTTGCAGTTTTCTGGTGGGTGCTACCAAAGTCACCGCCCCACCCGGCCTGGACTCCAGGGGGCTTGACCATCCTCCCACCTGACTGACCTGGGCATCAGGAGGACGTGCACGAGCAGGATGCAGATGAAGATGAGGCTGGCACAGGCAAAGTCGTAGCGGGCTCGCGGGACGGGCGCCAGGCGGTACTGAGAGCAACAACGACCATAAGGAGTGGCCATGTGCAGGGCCACCTGCTCCGACCCCTTCACAGGCCCTGCCCAGCTCAAGTTAATCATCCTGAAAATAAAAACCTCACACCCCTCCTGGAGTTCTGGGTGATGTTACATTCAGTAACTTTCATTCATTTCCATTTTGCAGTTTCTTTTTTGTATTTAGAGGCAATACCTTCCTCTCCCCTCTACCCGCCCAGGTGTCTGACTTTATTTCCGAGGTCCCTGAAAAGCCCATGGTCCCAAGTCTATGGACGGGAACTAAGTCTGAGCTCCCAGGACTGCTGAGACCAGGACTGGTGATGGGTCTGTCCTCCCCCCAAACCAAGGAGTAAGACTGGGCCTGAGCCCCTGAGCTGGCAGACGGGGGGACCCCTGTACTGCCCCTGCCACACAGGCACCATCATGTGGTCACAGCCCCATGAAGGCTCCTCCTGCAGGTGAGGTGCTCCTACCGCCTGTGTGACGATAAATCACGTAACACACGTGCCCGGGACACTGCCAGACCCAGAGACACTCAATAAAAAAACAGTCATTACCATAAAAAAAAAAAAAAAAAAAAAAAAAAAAAATCATGTAGCAGCCAGGCGGGACCCTCCAATGTGATACCCAGTTTTGGGTTTTCTTGTCATTGTGAGGCTACCATGCGTTCAATGGCTCGTATCAGCCGAGGTTCCGGCATTTGACAAAGCAAAAGTCTTCCAAACCCGCATGGGGCACCTCAGGTCGAGGGCTGAGGCAGCAGGGACAAGTCAGGACTGTGCCAAGCCCCCATCCACCCCCAACAGCCAGCTGTGGACACTCCCTGCGCACGTCTGTCTCATGGGAGTGCTGGCTCCCATGGCCGTGCCCCTGCCCCACCCCAGGCCTGGGAGACCCTGCTCCTCTGCGGTGGAGGCTGCTCAGGGGGCCTCACCTCTCGCTCAAAACCCTTCTCCAGGAAGATGGACCCGAAGGTGTAGAAGTCGTCGGACTTGGAGCAGCAGGGCCTGTGGGGCGGAGGTGGGAGGCAGCGGGAGGAGGGGGAAGGGGCTACCCGGGCCCACAGCTGGAGCTTGGCCACCAGGCCTGAGGGCACAAGATGGGCCTGCCCACATGGGGATCCCCATCTGAGGGGGGCAGGGCAGAGGTTAGGGGCCTCACCTCGTGGAGCTGAGCCCCTCGATGGCTGACAGCATCTCGTCATCATACGAGTCATCCTCCGACCGCCCCTTGGGGGATGCACTCCTGGAATCAGACACCCCAGCTGCATCACCCAAGAGACCCCACATCCACTGGCCCAGAGGCAGGAGTGTAGATCAGACAACGAACCAGTGGCATTACCAGGTGCCTAACAGGGGTCCAGAGTCTCACACGGGATGGTGAAGGGATGGTGGATACCCCTGGGGCCCAGAGAGGGCAAGTGAAGGCCCAGCATCCCCCAGCTGGCCAGCAGCCCAGTGAAAGGCAGAGGGAGACCCCGACCCCTCGCGTCTGAGGCTTCTCCTGCTATACCCACAGGGTCAGCATAGAGGCCAGAGCACCCACCAACACCTCCTTCCTTCCCACCACCCCACTGACCCCACCACAGGGTGGGTGTACGACAGGAGCTTAGTCACAGCCATCCAGAAGAGCCAGGGACCAGGAAGTCTGTTTCCTAGAAACACTCTGGCCCGAGCTGCAGCAAACTCCACAGAGGTCCTGGGCTGGGCCTCACGGAGCTGTTCCCCTGGATAAAGGCTGTTCAGGGCAGCCTGCCTGGAGGAGGTGACTGGGACACGAGGAGGACGGGGTACAGCGTGACAGAGGGGAGGGGCAGTTCACATACCTGTCCGGGGTCCGGTGGCGCCGCAGGGGAATGGCCTGAAAGGGGAGGGAGGAGAGGAGACAGTTAGTCCCAGGACGCGGGGCCTGAGTCCATTGCTGCACTGGGTTTTCTAGCTGCGGCTCGCTCAGATACACGGGCAGGGTTCTGGGGACTGTCCAAGCTGCAGGCATCCTGAACTAAAGCTGAATGTGGGCTGTGGACCAAGGAGGACAGGGACATTCCCAGCCACCCTGGGGTATTCTCCAATTACCCTCCCTTCACCAAGAGCCCCAGGGGAGCAGGGCAGAGACTGTAACCATCTTCCAGATGGAAAAAGAGAGGCTCCAGGGGAAGGATGCCTTCAACATGGCCCTCCCGCCCATCCTCAGGCCCCTGATCCTAGCTCAGCTCTCTGGGCAGGAAGGGACTACCTTGGGCCTCCGGCCATTGGGGACAGGTGTCTCGCCACTGCTCACACTCTCACGGTGGTTGAGGTGCGCAAAGGGCCGCGCGGCGCCCCAGGACTCGAGGTAGCGGGTCATGCGCACCGATGCCCGCATCTTCAGGGCCGCGTCCCCCTTGGGCTTGGGGAGGTGTTGGCTAGGTGGGGGCGGCTGCTGGCTCTGTGGGCAGAGGTGGACATGGGCCGTCCCACCCCTCCCCTCTCAGCCCAGGAAGAGGCTGCACTCCCATCCTGCACTCCCCAAAACACAACACTGCCCAGAGCTCTGGGAGAAGGACAAAAAAGTTTCTCAACTTGTGGTCCCCTTGGCATGCAGGCTGCCATCGGGGACCAGCCAAGGCTGGGATGTAGGGGAGGCCCAGGCTCAGTGCCCTGTCCCTGCCCTGGGTTAGGAAAAGGCTGGTGGTCATATACCACTGTGCACAGCCCCAGACCCTTCTTTGCCTCCCCAGGGAAAGATGCAGGTTATGGTCCTAAGTCTAAGACCCCACTTGGCCCTTGAGGTTGTTTGGAACCAGACAGTTTCAGGGACCTGAACTTCCATCAGCCGCTCTCCATGGAGGCACCCTCACCACTGTGCACAGCCCCAGACCCTTCTTTGCCTCCCCAGGGAAAGATGCAGGTTACGGTCCTAAGTCTAAGACCCCACTTGGCCCTTGAGGTTCTTTGGAACCAGACAGTTTCAGGGACCTGAACTTCCATCAGCCGCTCTCCATGGAGGCACCCTGGGGAGGTGGCGCCCAGGAAAGCCACAGGCATCCTGCCTCACCCAGCCACATGTGGCCGGCACATGTTCGAACCGTCCCTTCCTGTGGGGAGCAGCTAGAAGAAGAGGGGTGCCGGCCTGCAGCTCAGAACAGAGAAACGTCCAGCCAAGGGGCCAGCCCCACCTCCCAGGGCAGCATTCTACTGAGTTCCACTTTCAGGGCCCCCAAATCACACACGGGCCCATTACTTGCCACATGCCTGCCATGGCCCAGCCCCACACCAGTGACTCAGTGGCTCAGCCAGGCCCTGAATGAGAGCCCAGCTCTGCCTCCTCCACTAATGCCACAGAGCCCAAAAGCCCCACAGGAAGGGCACACCTGGGGCCTTTCCCAGTCCGGATGGCCAGGCAGGACTGGAAGAGGGGGAGGGAAGAGAAAGACCCCCAAGGCCACCAGATGAGCTTGGGCCATCTCAAGGTCTGCTGAGTCTCCCTTCCCACCCCCCAAAACTCCTGCCCTCCAGGAGTCCCCATCTCCTCCTGGCCCCTGCTAACACCCCCAGGGACCAGCACCTACAGCCACAAACACTTGCTAAGCCACAAGCAGCAATGTTCCTGGAAACCTCTCGCCTCCTCATAGGATAAAAACATGTTAAACCCTTAGATGGGTCTATCTGCCTAAACCAAGGGGACGATGCAGAGTTTGGTCTCAGTGCGTATCCCAGGGTCTGAAGAACATGCTGGGCCCTGCAGTGAGCAACCTGGGGGCTATGGGGACACACTGCATATTTCTCTGTCTTCCCCTCCACTATTGGCCACTCCACCTACCCAGCCATTCAAGGTCAAGGTGGTTGGCACTTCTCTTAGAGCAGGGAAGCCATACACCAGCTCCCTGAGAAATAAAGTAAGTGTGTTCTAAAAACCCACTGGTTCTAAGTAAAAACACGCCTGTTCAGAACAGACATAGACTCGGTGCGAGCCCTATGGGGGGGCACCTCCACCTCCCCCCCCAGGCCACTGTGCGCGACCCGGACCTGGACAGGTCCCTACTGGACAGCCACCCCTGCATGTCCTCACGCACGTAGAGACGGCGTGAGTCAGAGTCTATAGAGGCCACTGCTGGGAAGCAACCTCCATGCCAACCAATGGGAGCTACATCTGAATGCCAGGGCAAGTGCTGTGCACACAGGAGCAGCGTGTCCAAGCCTCCCGGGGCAAGGAAGCCAGGCGTGCCACTATGTGCCACTGTGTGCAGGGCACGCACTGTCACCTTGGTGAGGAAGGCAGGTAAGCCTCTCAATTTGCTTCCATGTGAGTAAAAATCTCAGTGGGATACAAGAAATTCACCACACTGGTCCCCTTTGTTGGGGGGGGGGTACTCTGGCCAGGGGACAAGATTCAAGGAGAACTTTCTACAATGTGCCCTTCATACCTTTTGAATTGTCAACCATGTGAATGAATAAAATTAAAGAGTGGGGGAAGGGAGGGTTGCCGGGTAAAACACAGGCGGCCCGGTTCTGTCTGGATGCGCGAGGGTACTCCAAAAAGATCATGGAAACACCTGTATCATCTTTTTTTTTTTTTTTCCTTTTTGTCTTTTTTCGTGCCCGGCAACGGATCGCAACCCTCAGTGTCGCGCCCACACCGGACCGGGACCGGCAACGGGATCGCAACCCTCGGTGTCGTGCCCGCACCTCGCTCAGCCAGTGAGCGGCCGGTCTGTATGTGGGCTCCAAACCCTTGGCAGGAGTGCCACCGCACTTCCCAAGCGGCGCACTGTAGCAGTGCGCCACTGGGCTGGCCCCTGTATCATCTTTTAATTCTATTTTCCCATGAACTTTTTGAAGTACCCTCATGCTTATGCTAAAACACCATTCACTGTTCATCTGAAATTCAAGTTCGACCAGACAGCCTGTAGTTTGACTTGCTCAGCCTGGCAGGTCTGCAGCGGGTCTCGGGGCTGTGTCTGCCACTGCCTTTTGGGTTAGGGGCTCTGCTTCATTCATTCAAAAGCTACCTGAGCACAGGGGGTGCAGCCTGGAGGGGGAGCCTGCCATCGTGGTGCTCACACTAACAAGCAAGGAAAAGGGATAAATAACAGGAGCATCTGGGACAGAGGAAGGAGTATTCTGGGTGGAGGAACCAGCAGTGACCAGGGTCTCAAGGTGTCAAAGGCCTATCAGTGGAGGGGCAGGAGGCGGCCACAGGCAGGTGGTGGGTGAAGCCAGATGGGACAGGACAGGACAGGAAGGGGCTAGGAGGAGTGGGCAGGGCCCAGAGCTGCAGGTCCAGGGTGAGGAGGCTGGATTTTATCGTAGGAGGGTGGGTGGGAGCAGGGCTGAGTAACCAGGAGGGGTTTTCCCAGATGCTAACTCAGTGTAGATGACACGCCCGGGGAGGCCCTGGAAGACCCTGGCCCTGCAAGACAGCAGCAGGATGCGGCCCACAGGGAGCCACAGGAGGGGCCAGCGTCGGGCAGCAGATGCTGGGGAGGCTCCTGGGCCAGCCCCCGGATCCCTCAGGGTCTGGCAGTGAGGCCGGCCCGAGGCTGGAGTGAGAGGGAGCTGGAGAGAGCCTGCTGTGGCCAACATTCTTGAGCCAGTCCCAAGGATGATTCACGGAGCAGCCGCCAGAGAAGCTGGTCTCCTCGAGCAGAAAAGAATGGCCTGGCAGGCTCCAGGCAGCAGACAGGACAGGGACCACCCTGCACCACTGACCCCAGTGGGCCCGGGGACAGCAGAACAGCCTCCCCCACCACAGGGTCCTGAAGGAAGCTCGCCCCGAGAAGGCGGACAGACATGCAGGCCAGAATCCAGGACACACTGGCTCTTTCTCGTGGCGAGGTCAGCACTGTTGCTACTCCCACTTCACAGGGAAGAATGTCAAGGCCAGCGTGTTGTTACTCGGCGCCTCGGACACTCCAGGGACAGGCAGCACACTCCTCCCGCAGGCAGACCCTCCCCACCACTCCACAGCCTTGAAGAGAAAGACGTTCTCCCTCCCTGGGGTCTCCCCCCAGGGGACACTCTGCCCCCCCCCCCCGGCTGCATCTGAGTCCTCGTACCCTG
>NW_007727760.1:360638-373013 GCF_000696425.1 Galeopterus variegatus | reverse complement strand
TCTCGGGAGCGGGGCTCAGGCGATGCCGGCGGATTTTCTTCACTCAACGAGCAGAGCATCGCAAATGGTTTTTATTCCTTTCCTGACAGAATAAATTTATCTCCTCAAAAGTCACCTTTATGCTTTTTTACTTATCATCAACAAGGCTGCATTCTGTATTTCAGTTTTATATGGACATGACATTAATTTTAAGTGAAAGACATTGTTCTGTGCTGGAATTAAATGAGGTTGTTATTGGTTTGAGTGGTAAAGGCGGAGGGTTTGGACTCATGCTTGGCTTTAATGAGAAGAGTGCTATGTGAATATGGTCCTCTTAACTTCATTGGCATTGAAAGAAAATGTAAATGGGGCAATGAAGCTGAAAGCCTTCAGTAGCTTCTGTAAGTATCTGGAGTCAGGGGGTACATCTGATATCATCAGGAAGGGAAGGTTGCATAAGAATATATCAGTCTTTTCTTTGTCAAGAGGTTGATATGGCCACATGGTATTAATTTTTAGATAGGGGAACCTGAAGAGCATTGCCTTCTGCTGTTGAAAAAGAAATTTCAGAGGTTACCTAGTCTAAACCAAAGTTTAATCCTTTCAACAATAATGTCTATCCATTTCTTAAATACTTCCACAGAGAGAGATTTAGTCACTTCTGCTGATATGTAAATGTCCTCAACTTGTCAGGATAGTGAGAAAGGTGGCGATCAGAACAGGCTAATTATTATTATGTTTTTTGTACAGGAAAAAATAATTTTATCTCTTTATTCTATAATGTCTATTTTGTAGATATGGTTTTTAATGCATGTTATACATTAGAGCTGGAGTACACGTATATAATTTACAGAGAAATGCATATACTCTAGGTATAGGCTAACATTCTTTTTTTATTTTTTAAATTTTAACTCCTCAATACGTATTGTACTTGATTTTCATGACCCTTTGCCTGTTCCTCTTCCCCCTCTTTCTCCCCTCCATCATATCTAGAACAGGCTAAATATTTTAAACAACCTTCGCATGTTCCACATCTTTGTAAAACCAAAGAGGTTTTGTTCAAGTGAGGCCAAGAAAACGAAATCAGCTCTATTCAGGGAAAGTTCAGATGATTGCAGAGGCGCAGGAGTTAATTATTGATTAAATAATGCCTACTAGATCTCCTTTCTGCCATAGCCTCACTTCCTGAAAGGGAAGTTTATATGATTTTCACTTTCTCATGTCCTATTCACTCACTTGCCGTATCACTAGCTTTTGCCTATTCTAATCAATTGAAATGGCTTTGAATCTCACCCAAGGTATTCTTGCCCAGTCCACACAGACACCTTTTAGGGTTATATCATTTGACCTCTCTGTTGTATCTGAGAGAGGAGGAAGGTTCTTACAGGTATTGTGAAATAAGTAGGATCCTATTATTCCCATAAATGGTGTGACTGGATGAGGGACTGGCTTTTTATAGCTTTCTCTCCAAATAGAGGGAGGTCAAACTGTCCTAAACACATCTCTATTTTTCTTTTCCTTTCTTTTGTTTTGATATATAATGAGCATTAGGCCAAGTATTGTGTTCTGTGCTTTAGATATGCTATCTGATCCAGTGACTGTTGGCCCTCTGTATCGGCGGATGCAGAGTCCGTGGTTACAGAGGGCTAACTACCTGCAGATACAGAGGGCCAACTACTGCGGATATGGAGGGCCAACTATGGGACTTGAGCATTATCAGGTTTTGGTATCCACAGTTATGTGGGGGTCAGAGTGGGGGAGTGTGGTCCTAGGGCCAATCCCCCATGGATACGGAGGGCCAACGGTAGTGTCACCTTCATTTTACAGATGAGAAAACTGAAGTTCATAGCGGTTAAGTATTTGCCCAAGGTTATGCAACTACTGTGTGGCAGAACCTGGATTTAAAATCAGCTTTGAGTCCTTGCCAGATGTGGAATAACAGAGGACTGCTGAGAGAAGCACTGACATGGGCAGAAATACATTGCTCAGGACATACTCATATGTTGCAGTGGTAAGAGCAAGGTAGAAGCTGGAGTGGTAGAATGTTATTGGGAAGAGCAGGTTGGGAGGGAAGGAGGCTTACTATGTGTGAGGGTCAGCAATGCGGCCTCAGGCTGGCCGTGTAGGGGAGCAGAGGACAGTGACTACAGTCAAGATCTGAGCTTAGATTTAAATTTCTCTTCCCAAAGAGAATGGTTGGTTTAGCTCATCAGATTTATAATGAGTAATTAAATGTTTGCTTACTGTGTAGGTCGTGGACTTTGCTCATGTTTTTCATTACTGCATCCTCAACCCTTAGTACAGAGGCAATTAGTGTCTGACTATCTTCTAATACAGATGCAATTAGTGTTCAGCTATCACTTTGAACTCCCACAGGCCCCTCAAATTCAATAAATCTAATATGCCCTGCCTGGACACATGAGGCCCCCACATTCAAACATTTATGTCTGTATACATTATTTTTCAAGGGGAGGATCTAGAGCTTTCATTAGATACTTTAAAAGTTCCATGGCCCAAGAAAAATTTAGAACTACTGTGCATTCTTCCTAAGATAAAATTTCTTCCCCCAAATCGTGATGCCAGTGGTTAGGGAAGATACTTCTGTGCAGACCTAAAAATGTTAGCTATTGCAAGGTTTCTCGTCCAAATCTCACGTGCCTGTGGGGATAACACAATTACTCGGTTTACACATATGGCAACTTGTTTTGCTGTATTATCATTCCTCGTATGCTTATATGAGTTCTACTTTTAGGACTGGCCTTTCTTTCAGTTTGGTTAGATCTATTCTGTTAAATTGAAGTGAATTTGAGACAAGTATAAACATATACCAGGATATAAAAGAGGGAAAAATTTAAAGAAGGACAAATTTAAAGAAGGACAGAATAGGCAACTATATTAAATGACGCAGGAATAAGAAGGAGAATGAGAAATGAGAAAAGATAATTAGGGGGATTAGGAGGTAATTGGTAACTTTCAAGTAAATAATTTGAGAGAGATTGTGGAAAAGGAAGACAGACTACAAGGTGATAAAAGGGGGAGTAGATAATGAAGAGGATGTTAAGAATTATAAAGTGTTAGAAGGGGCAGCAGTAAAATTCCTGACCATGGACCCCAAACTGAGGGATGAAGGACTTGAAGGCTATGAAGAAAGGGATTTGAATTCTTGATGGAGAAGGTCAACATCAGAAGCAGTAAGGTGGTGAGAGAGGTGAGAGTAGGATAAAAGGTGAGCTCTAGAGTCAAAATCTTATGTTTGTTGCTTTCTTCAGTGATGCTGAGGTGGTTGAGGTGTGGTATGAGCTGAGCAAAATGGAGGTGAAATAGGTGAGAAATTGTGGGACAGTCAGTGTTGTTTTATAATACATCTGCAAATTCTCCGATATTTTTTCCTTAAGAGGTGTAGTATAATTCCCCTCCCCTTAAATATGGCTAGCCACAGTGATTTGTTTCTAACAAATAAAATGCAGTGGAAGTGATGCTGTGTGGCTTCTGAAATTAGGTCATAAATGGTGATACAACTTCCGTCTGGCCCTTTCTTGGAATGCTTGCCATTGGAACCCAGCTACTGTGCTTTGAGGAAACCCAGGCTACATAGAGGGATCCATGTGGATAGGCATGTGAGCCTGTGACCCTCAGCCTAGGTTGAGCTCCTGGACAAATCCAGCACCAACTTGGCAGTTCTTTAAGTAAACTGTATGGAAGCAGATCCTCAAACCCTTGGTTGGACCACCCCAGCTGATTCCATATGGAGCAGAGAGGAGCCTTCCCTGCTGAGTCCCTCTCATGTTGCAGATTTGGGAGAAAAATAAATGATTATTATTGTTTTAAGTCATTAAATCTGGATGGATTGTATGCAGCAATAGAAAACTGAAATAGGGTTTTAGCAAAGTAATTAAGAGTTGGTTTTGTATCTGTCAGTGTGGTCTGTCCAAATAGCAGGAACATTGGACAGTGATCTGAGTACAAATTTCTGACCATTCTTGTGACTTGGAATAGGTTACTGTCGTAGTCAGTTTTCTGTTGCATATAACAGAATATCTGAAACTAGGTAATTTATAAAGAAAAAAATTTATTTCTTACAATTCTGGAGGCTGGGAAGTTCAAGATTAAGGGACTGCATCTGATGAGGGCCTTCCTCCAGGTAGGGACTCTCTACAGAGTCCTGAGGAAGTGCAGGGCATCACATGGTGAAAGGGCTGAGCATACTCTCAGGCCAGCTCAGGCTTCTCTTCCTTTTCTTATAGTCACCAGTTCCACTCCCATGATAACCCATTAATCCATTGACCCATTAATTCATTCATAAGAGCATAGCTCCTGTGATCCAATCATCTCTTAAAGGCTCCACCTATCAGTAGTGCCACATTGGGGATTAAGTTTCAACATGAGTTTTGGAGGGACCATTCAAATAGTAGCAGTTACTTAACATTTCTGAGTTTCATTTTTCCTATCTTTAAAGTGGGAATGATACAGGCCTTGTGGGATTGTTGTGAGATTAGGAAATAATTAAAGTCAATGGCTGTAATGGGGTAGTCATTCAAAAAACAATAGCTATCATTTTTATTATTAGGGAAGCTTGGAAAGAGCTTGGGCTTTAGTATCAGTTAGATTCGTGTTTTTCTTCTGGTTCTACTATTTGGCTTAGGGCAAGTTATATAATGTCTCTGAATCATGCATTCTTTTTTTATGTACATGGAGGATGAAACCCACCTTTCAAGGTTGTTACAGATTTGAAACAGTGCCTGTAAGATGCAGCACAGTGATAGGTACATTGTAGACACTAAATAAATAGTAGTCATAATAATTATAAGTATAATAATTAGAATTCCAGCCCTGAACTTATGGCTTCTGGAAGGAATAAGGCAGATGAGAAAATTCTGAACCAAGCATTGAAGCCTTTGAGGGAGTTGGAAGAAGGTTCTAGGCATTAGTAGAAGATGGTGATGAAGTTTCAGAAAGGATGATATTAAAAAGTGATACATAAATTTTAAAAGAAGAAACTTTTGAATGATGAAAGTAGAATAAAGACTTAGAAAAAGCATTTAGAGCAACTCCTTTCTTCTACTAGTACTGGGAATAGGAGGAAATAGGCTAAGGAGATTAGAAAAATAATGAGTTTCTAAATATTAGAAAAGGCCACAAAACTTCAACATAATGGATCTGAAATACTGAGAGAACAAGGGAGGTCAAGAGACTGAAAGGAAAGTAATATGATTGATAAGCAGGATTATTTTGAAGAATTTTAGTGAAGGAGAGGGAGATTTAAAACTCTGCCTCATTCGATAGACAACTAACACATGGCCATAGCTCTGCCGTCCACACTAACATTAGCCATTCTCATAGCCTTGCATGGGACTTGCGGTCATCCTCTGGTCCTTCATTTTTGGGCTGAGTGTCTCTTGAACTTCCTCAGACAGATTAATCTATTCCTGCCTTAAAAGACTACCAATCAGTAATTACTACCTGGGAGGCTTCATTTCCCAATTCTTCCCTTATGTGCCAACATCAGTCCTTTTGACAAGGCACTTTGCCTTCAAGCATTTCCTGTGCCATATTTAATGGCCATTGAACGTACCTTTTGGCCTGCACATAAAAACAATGAATACTCAACAGTTCTTAAGAAAGATATATGTCAGCTTCTGGATACATTTAAAAATTATTTTATCTATTTAATTAGCAAGTGTGTACACCTGGCTTATATACCCACATCTCTGACATAACATCATTCTTCTAATTTTTACCATCCATTATGTATTAGACATTGGTCTAGATACAGTATCTTCCCAAGCTTACAATCTATGGTTGAGAAGACGGTGATGGGGAGATAGACAATAAACAAACAAACAAGTACCACCAGGAAGAACCTTTATGACATATAAAGGTTCTTACCCAGCTACAAATGCCAAACTCTTAAGTGCCCAAAAAAGCCCAGGTATTGGGGGTGTTAAGAGAGGGGAAACAGATTTGGCTTGGATGGCTGCCTGCCTGCCTGCCTACTCTGAGTACTTGGATCCACTGGAGAACAGGCAGACTCCCACTCCTCTGGCTGTCTGAGGCCATCCACAATTTCCCACACTCTACTGGTGTTATATTGTCTCCTCCTCCCTTGTTGTACCTCACAAGGGACTGGTGGTCCATTCAAGTTTGTGATAGAGCACCATGAGGACAGGGTCCCCAACAGTTTCTCTAGAGAGCAGTGCTACTCAACCTGCCATCCACCATGAGATATGGAGCTTGTGCCAGAATGTAAATCAGTACCCTGCTTCCTCTATGAGAGAAGATCTCACTGTGAGAAAAATGTCAGCGGAAACAGTTGATTTACATTCCATTGTGGGCTCACTATCTTATGGCAAACTGGGAACAGTTTGTGGACAGGTGCCCATCTGTGGGCCCTGCTTTGAGGAGCACAGCTCTAGAGTGCAGATTGCAAATGCAGGATCCATGTGGCTGCATCCAGCCTGCAGACATATTTTCTTTGGACTGAACACTGTTGTCAACATTTTAAAATGGAAAGATATCACATAAAATTCTGCATTTCCAACACCTCTTCATCATGCATTTATTTTGTATCCCTTCAACATCTGATGTCTGGGGGTTCCACATTCCCACAAGGGAACAGTCAGATGGAACTGAGAATTGACTATCCCTTATATAGAGAGCATGCACTTTGGGGAACCTGAGGGACCTGTTTGGCCCATTTTTTCGCGTATACCGCCTGCTGGCCCCTAGAGACTTTTGATTTCATGACCCTTGAGCATCATGGGGCTCACTGACCAAGTTTGATTTCAGTTCAGCCCTAGGAGGGGGAACTTGGCTGGGATGTGATGAATAATGTGCCTCCAGTCTTTCCTCTGTTCTTTCATCCATTCATGTAGTCTTCTCTCAAACTCTCTCTACCATAAAAGCACTCAAAATGTATTGTTTTGAACCCGCTCAGTGATGAAATGGGTGTTGGGGGGTTGGATGAAAGGGGAACATACATATGCTCTTTTATTCACAGCAGAATCACTAGTAAGGAGTTCCAAGCTGGCACGCACCATTTCTCCAGGAGCTGGGGAATTAGATCTATAGATCTGAGGACAGATCAGTGAGGGCCTCAGAGGTTGTCTCTGAGGGCCAGACCCACGCACCATTGCTAACTTCTCAGAGATGAATGACTACTAGCCTTCCCAAGAGAGCGCATTGTATCAAAGCACTGCTTTAGAAAGTGCCTTGTGGTTTCTTTCTAATGGTTCAACAATCTTCTTGTTACAAAGATTCTCATTTCACTGCTCCCTCTAATCTTTACAAATTTTACAAAATGGTGTTTGATCTGACTTCTCTGAAAGCACATAATAGTCTCCAGTTTTAGTCGGATTTTTTGATGCCATTTTTCTGTGAGTTTAAAGCCTTGAATATATTTTCCTGTGCTGTATGAAGTATACTAATTGAAACTCAAAATTATAATTATAAGCAAGTCCTTGTTATGATGCAGGATTCTTGATTTGGGGTAACCCTCATTTAGCCAGACTTGGATTAAGTCTGGAAAAGACAGATGCCCTGCCTGGCAAATCCCCATAACCAGCACTTTGCATGGTGCTTCCTGAGTTTTGTTTCGCATTTTCTTTGCTTTTATTTACTTATTTTCTATAGGATAAGATTTTTGTGGGTCCTGAAGTAAGAAGAATGGTAGGAGAACTGGGTGCTGAGGTCTTCTTTTCGTCAATCTAAAGCCAACTGAATTGAGAATTTTGAGCAAGGCATGGTGGGAGGGAGAATATGAAAAGAATATGGTTTGTAAGGTCCACACACACAGGAACCCTAACTGGAGGTGGCTTGGCAAAGAAAGTGGAATTGTGTACTTGGAAGTCTTAAAAACCACATTATAATTAATCTAGATCACACATTTTTGGGAACAAAGTATATCACTGAAAAATAAAGCATTTTTTTTTTTCATGTCCGGCAACGGACCGCAATGAAAAATGAAGCATTTTTTTTTTTTTTCATGTCCGGCAACGGACCGCAACCCTCAGTGTCGCGCCCGTACCGGACCGGGACTGGCAACGGGATCGCAACCCTCGGTGTTGCTCCCACGCCTCGCTCAGCAAGTGAGTGGGAACCGGTCTGTATGTGGGATCCGAACCCTCAGCGGGAGCGCCGCCGCGCTTCCCAAGCGGCGCACTGTAGCAGTGCGCCACCGGGCTGGCCCGAAGCATTTTTACTAAACACAAAGTACTCTATGGTATAAATAGAATATAAGAATGTTGAAGGGACACAGAATAAAGAGTGATCAAAGCTGGGTACTATTAAATACTTAAAGGAAGTTGGCTTTGCAAAATGTTCTAGGCCCCACTGATATCAGCATGACTGTATTTTATGGGCACGAAAACCATTCAGTGTTTCTTACTTTTGTCTCACCATCTTCAGTGTAATTTATTGAACACCTTCTGTGTGTAAAGTCTATGTTTATTGCTTATTTGGTTCACCTAATAAAAAGGACAGTACCTGGATGAGCTCCAGCCCTTAATTTGATTCTGGGTTCAGCAAAATTGATTCATCAGAATGTTTAACATACATGAGACATTAATATATTTCATTTAGTCAATACTTCATAAAATGAATATAGGGAGAGAATTTAAAAAGTAAAATTATGAAAAAGGATACAGAAAATAATAATTAGAATACTACCAGCGAGTAGATTGGAGTTCTAAACCCAAAGAAACTATATACCAAGTCATCACTCATTTCTCCACATGGAAAATCAAGGTGGACTGTAAGAATTGTGAGTTATGCAAAGGTAAGAGGATGGAATCTTACAGGGCAGGGAACTTATAAAATCTGACTCCATGATCAATGAGTTTTTTTTTTTTTCCTTTTTGTCTTTTTTTTCGTGACCGGCAACGGATCGCAACCCTCAGTGTCGCGCCCGTACCGGACCGGGACCGGCCACGGGATCGCAACCCTCGTTGTTGCTCCCGCCCCTCGCTCAGCCAGTGAGTGGCCGGTCTGTATGTGGGATCCGAACACTCGGCGGGAGCGCCACTGCACTTCCCAAGCAGCGCACTATAGCAGTGCACCACCGGGCCGGCCCTGATCAATGAGTTTTGAAGGTAGAAAGATCTTAGATAAAGAACTATTAATAGCAGCCATTTCCTGTAAATGCTCACTATATTCTGTTTGGGATTTTCAGTTTGCTATTCCATCCATGTGCTTTGAGGTTTGTTAGGGAGGTTGCAAGTTAGCTGCAGTTCTGTATGCTTTCCTGTACCCACATACCCTGCAATGCGACTGTATCTCCACGCATTAAGATGTGGAGTCTACTGTCTCGACTCTTTGAACCTGGGTTGATCTTGTGACCTGATTTGGCCAGTAGAATGCAGCATAAGTGACAGTGGCCTCAAACAGAAGTTCCAAGCTGAGGCCCCAAGAGACCCTGTGCATTTCTTCTACTCCTCTCTCAGTCCCCCCTCTCTCGGAACTCAGCCATAATGTGGTTTCTTTCTAATGGTTCAACAATCTTCTTGTTACAAAGATTCTCATTTCACTGCTCCCTCTAATCTTTACAAATTTTACAAAATGGTGTTTGATCTGACTTCTCTGAAAGCACATAATAGTCTCCAGTTTTAGTCAGATTTTTTGATGCCATTTTTCTGTGAGTTTAAAGCCTTGAATATATTTTCCTGTGCTGTATGAAGTATACTAATTGAAACTCAAAATTATAATTATAAGCAAGTCCTTGTTATGATGCAGGATTCTTGATTTGGGGTAACCCTCATTTAGCCAGACTTGGATTAAGTCTGGAAAAGACAGATGCCCTGCCTGGCAAATCCCCATAACCAGCACTTTGCATGGTGCTTCCTGAGTTTTGTTTCGCATTTTCTTTGCTTTTATTTACTTATTTTCTATAGGATAAGATTTTTGTGGGTCCTGAAGTAAGAAGAATGGTAGGAGAACTGGGTGCTGAGGTCTTCTTTTCGTCAATCTAAAGCCAACTGAATTGAGAATTTTGAGCAAGGCATGGTGGGAGGGAGAATATGAAAAGAATATGGTTTGTAAGGTCCACACACACAGGAACCCTAACTGGAGGTGGCTTGGCAAAGAAAGTGGAATTGTGTAAAAGTCAATGTGGCAGTGTATACTTTATCTATACCAGTGGAGTCCCTGCAAAGTCACATGGCAAAAGGAGCGATATGCAATCCTATCACAGAAAGAAATAACAGATTAAGACCAATGAAATATTCAGAAGGCAGAACAGGGAAACTGTTTTCTGAAATACTTGATGAAGCTCATTAATACAGTAAGTTTGTCCCAGAAAAAGCCAAAAAGCCCATTAAATACCTATGACAATGAATATGCTAGTATAAATGTGGAATATTTTTTTCTGAAACATAAATTCTTTAGAATGGGTACTTGCACAAAATGTTTTCATCTTTCTTGGTCAACTCACCTATCTGGCCCCAGTGTCTCTTTATATTCTCTACATTGGGGGGTTATGCAATGCTTCTCCTGCTTTTGGTTTTATATTATTATCTATCCCTTTTAAGTGAGGTTTTCTTGTGTTCATAGCATTATAAAAATAGAAAAATATTTTTATACTCTAAAAGTGGCAGATCCAGCAAAAAGTCATATATGCTCTCTTAGGGCTAATATTCACTCTAAATGTAAAAATGTTTTTAGTCTGATCTGTAAGCTGAATTGAAACAGCTAAATCAGAGGCTAAATTGGTGTTATTATAGAAACACAGAACTTTACCTTGCATATAACATGGTACACAGAAAAGTGCTCTAAACACCCTATTACATATACCACATTGCACTCTTTTTTATCTGATGGTTTCAGAATCTAGACATTGCTTTTTGTGGTTGACTCAATATTGTTTCTTTTATTGACAGGTCTTCCCTTGAACACTCCTACTTTATTATATGGGGAGTATGACAGTCACAAAATCATTTTTCTTTGTTCAGAAAAAATTTATATATATANGTGGGATCCGAACCCTCGGCGGGAGCGCCACCGCGCTTCCCAAGCAGCGCACTATAGCAGCGCGCCACTGGGCCGGCCCTGATCAATGAGTTTTGAAGGTAGAAAGATCTTAGATAAAGAACTATTAATAGCAGCCATTTCCTGTAAATGCTCACTATATTCTGTTTGGGATTTTCAGTTTGCTATTCCATCCATGTGCTTTGAGGTTTGTTAGGGAGGTTGCAAGTTAGCTGCAGTTCTGTATGCTTTCCTGTACCCACATACCCTGCAATGCGACTGTATCTCCACGCATTAAGATGTGGAGTCTACTGTCTCGACTCTTTGAACCTGGGTTGATCTTGTGACCTGATTTGGCCAGTAGAATGCAGCATAAGTGACAGTGGCCTCAAACAGAAGTTCCAAGCTGAGGCCCCAAGAGACCCTGTGCATTTCTTCTACTCCTCTCTCAGTCCCCCCTCTCTCGGAACTCAGCCATAACATGAGGACAAGCCTAGACTATTGAAGGATGAGTGAGCATGTGGGGCAGAGCTGAGTAAGGCCATTTGTCCTAGGCAAACTCTCAGATATGTTGAAAAGTCTAGTCAAGATCAGACAGTGTTCATAGCTGGCTTGAAATTGACCACAGGTACATGCATAAGTTTCATTGAACCCAGTTGAGGCCAGAACTATCCAGCTCATTTTAGTCTTATGAGTAATAATAAGTGGATGTTGTTTTAAGCTGTCAGTTTCATGTTGTTTGTTATGCAGCATTACTGTGGCAAAAGATAACTGAAATAGAAGGAGTGTATTAGTCAGCTATCACTGCAATAAAGCTGTATAACAAGTCCTAAATCTTAGTGGTTTACAATATTTCTTTCTTTTTTTTTTTATTTCTCTCATAGGGTTGAGGTTGGCTGTGACACCCCTGCTTCAGCTGTGGGTAGGGTTTCAGGACTGACCCACGTGTTTCTCACTCTGGGATCAAGGGCTACCAGGTCTTGTTTTTCTTATGACAGATAACAGAAACACAAGAATCAAGCTAAATTATACAACCAAATTTAAAGTCTTTGCTCACATGCCCACTAACATTCTATTGGGTAAAAAAGTCACATGGGCAAGCCAAAAGTCAATGTGGCAGTGTATACTTTATCTATACCAGTGGAGTCCCTGCAAAGTCACATGGCAAAAGGAGCGATATGCAATCCTATCACAGAAAGAAATAACAGATTAAGACCAATGAAATATTCAGAAGGCAGAACAGGGAAACTGTTTTCTGAAATACTTGATGAAGCTCATTAATACAGTAAGTTTGTCCCAGAAAAAGCCAAAAAGCCCATTAAATACCTATGACAATGAATATGCTAGTATAAATGTGGAATATTTTTTTCTGAAACATAAATTCTTTAGAATGGGTACTTGCACAAAATGTTTTCATCTTTCTTGGTCAACTCACCTATC
>NW_007727760.1:353898-359835 GCF_000696425.1 Galeopterus variegatus | reverse complement strand
TCAAGTTCTCTGTTCTTGGTTGGGACAATTATGCCAAATAAAAGTGATTTAGGCAATTCCATCTTGAGATTCCTCGTGTTCAGTGTTTCATCCAACCCAACCTGAAAATACAGTATGAATGGAATAAATAGAGAAGTCACTGAGGGGAAAAGAGCAGTAGAAATAAGTTTCACACTAAATAATGTTTACGGAATTAAAGAATGTCAGAGCTGAAAAGGAGCCTAGACACTATACTGTCCAACCTCTCATTTTATGGATGAACTGATGTCCAGAGAAGTGAAGTGACTTGCTCAAAGTAATGTGAATGCCGGAGCTGATATGTGAACCCAGGCCCCTGACCCCTGGGCCAGTTCTTCACCCAGATCTTCATTTCTTCACAGTCCCCTCAAACCATTTCACAATTATTTTTGCGTCAGTCCCCTCAAACCATCTCACAATTATTTTTGCGCGAGGAGGAATCTGTGACATGTTGCAGTTACTTTCTATGTCATCAGCGGAGTTAACGAATCCTTTCATCATGCAGGCAATTTAGTGTGCCTATTCATCCCTTCATTGAGCAATATTTAATAATGTCTATTGTAAGTTCCGTATATTATAGAGTAAGCACACAGGGCCAATAATATTTTATGCCTTCTCATCGAGAGTGAAATTGTAAGGGCCATAAATGGCCTGATAGAAGAGGACAATGAGCATAGTGACTCACAAATCACATTTGCTTAGCTAAAGGAGCTGAGTGACTGTGGACATGAATCCCTCCTGTCTGACAGGCCCACAGGGAGCCAGCTGGCAGGTGGGCAGAACATATGAAGACATCTGCCATTTATGTTTTGTTCTGGTCAAAAGTGGAGGTAGCAATGGAATGTTTGCCCTTGCTGCACATTAATCTTTACTGCTTGCATGTATTGAGTATTAATAGTGACTGTTGAACACTTACTAAGTGTAGAACACTGTGCTAAGTATGTTCATTCATTCATTCATTCATTCATTCAACCATCATTTATTCAGTACCTACTGTGTACCAGGCCCTATTCTATATCTTTTTTATTCCTCACAATAACCTTAGCATGTAGGTATAAATTTTTTTATTCCTCATTACTGCAAAAGAAACTGAGACTTAGAGAAGTTAAGTAAAACATTCCTAAGACACACAGCTGTTTAGTGTGCAAGTCAGGCTGGGCTTTCAACCCACAGGCTGGGCTTTTCACAACTAACTGTACAGTCTCTCCTGCCATCAGAAAATCTCTAGACATAGCACAGAACAGGAAAAGCCTGTTTATAATTTGCTTAGCCAAGGCTAATCTTAGATACGTATGGAGTGAGTAGTTACCCACTCGGTACAATTTGAGATTCCTGGGAAAAACCCATATTACAATTAGTTTCCACCCAATGCCACAAGGCCTAAAATCCCACAAATAGAAATGCTTTCTCTTAGATTATTACACTGATGACTCTCCAGTTTAGAGTCTCCACTAAACTTAAAGCTGAATTTCCAGAAGATTTTTAGATGTTTTATAGGCATCTGAAATCAAGGTGAACTTCGTTAGTCATCAGGAAATGCAAATCAAAACCACAATGACACTCCACTTCACATCCACTAGGGTGGCTAGACTCAAAAGACAGACAGTAACAAGTGTTGGTGAGGATGTGGAGAAATTGGAACCCTCATACACTGCTGGGGGTAATGTGACATGGAGAAACAGCTTTGAAGAACTGTATGGCAGTTTTTCAAAAGGTCACATATAGAGTTACCCAGAAATTCTATTTCTAGGTATTTACCCAAGAGAATGGAAAACATGTTCACACAGAAACTTGTATGTGAGTGTTCTTATTCATAATAGTCAAAAGGTGGAAACAACTCAAATGTTCATCAACTGATGATTGAGTAAATAAAATGTGGTATAGCCATACAATTAAATATTATTCAGAAATGCAAAGGAATGAAGTACTAATCTGTGCTGCAACACTGATGAAACTTGAAAACATTATGCTAAGTGAAAGAAACAAATTATAAATGACCACAGATTATATGACTCATTTATGTGAAAAGTCTGGAATAGGCAAATCTACAGATATAGAAAGTGGATTAGTGGTTGCTTAGGACGCTGTGGGGAGTGTGCAGAAATGGGGAGTGACAGCTAATGTGCTCAGAGTTACTTTTTCTTTTTTCCTATTTTTAAAACACTTATTTTTTTACTTTTATTTTTAAAAAGATGACCGGTAAGGGGATCTTAACCCTTGACTTGGTGTTGTCAGCACCATGCTCACCAAGTGAGCCACGGGCTGGCCCTAAAACAGTTATTTTTAATAGTACATATTTGTGAGGCACAGTGTGTTGTTTGAATACATGCATACATTGTACAATGATTCAGGGTAGATAGCATATCCATCACCTAAACATTATCTTTTTTTGTAGTAAGTATGTTCAAGACCCTCTTTCCTAGCTATTTAGAAATATGCAATACAATACTATTAGCTACAGTCAGCCTAGAACACCAGAACTTATTCTTTACATCTGCCTGTAACTTTGTACTGTACAGGGTTTCTTTTTGGGGTGTTGAAAATGTTCTAAAATTGATTTTGGCAGTGGTTGCACAACTGTGAATATACTAAAAGCCACTGAATTGTTTAAATAAGCAAATTATATGGTATGTAAATTATAACTCAACAAAGCTGTTATATATATGTATTTTTTTAAAACACCTGAATTTACTTGTCCCACCTTTGCCTGTGAATCTGCCTTTTCTGAGATTTCCTCTTTCTAGAATGATAGCATCTCTACTGCATTCCCTGGCTATATTGGGTGTTCTTTGCAAGGGCCAACTTCTTATTCGTATTCGTCCACCTGTATCCAGCATCATGCTTAGCCTGTATTAGGTTCTCTTTATGATGTAAACTGTCCTAAGAACAGTAGCATTCTTCTTCGTGCCAGCGAGAACCTGGGAACCTGGGTAAGAACGGGCACATTGAAAAGAGGAAAAAGGGCAGAGTACAGGATAGTACTGAAGGCATCCTACCTACGTCACAGTTTTGTCTGGGATTGGCCCTGTGTGTGGTATATACTGCTACCATGAGAGACAGTATGATGCAAAGGAGAAGAATGTCAGCTTTGCCGAAGGTCACAGAGATAGTAAATGATGGAGCCAGGGTGTGAACCCAGCTGGGTGACTTGAATAACTGTGCCCTGCGAGTCTCTCAATGTCCTGATCTGTAGAAAAAGGATAGCAATATTTATTTACAGGAATTGTGAAGATTTAATGAGAATGTACATAAAGTTGTCTATAATATGGCAGAAATATTTGTTATTGTTTTAATATTATTTTGACTTTTAGTCCTGTCCCCAGACACTATCATAGTAAATAGGTAAACATATGCGTTTTCTCTCTCAGTTCTTATCTTGGATGCCTAAGAGAAAATAATCTGAAAGAATTGTGAAGTTGTATAAAAATTGGAAATAAATTAAATTAATATTCATTTTATGGGTCAAAATGTCCACCTACATCATGATTTTCATTTGTGTTAAATTAATTCCTTTCATTGGTCTTAGCTCAATAATTAGTGAGCTGCAGGGGGGAAACTGCATGCAGATTAAGACTCAGGAGGGAGGCTCTGATTCAGGAAGCCTGGGCTGGGGCCTGGTGATTGCTTTAGGCCATTCCAGGACAAGTAGTGGTTAAGTGTCAATCTCACTCTGCCACCTGTTAGCTGTGTGGCCCCTGGATAAGTAGTGTAACCTCTCTAGGCTTCAGTTTTCCTCTGTGTAAGAGTCAGGTAATCGTAATAGCATCCTTGCAGGTGTCTGGGGGGATAAAGGGAGGTCAACACGCTAAACACTACAGCGTCTGATACTTGGTAAGCATTTAGTAAGTGTGCTATATTCTAAAGGATACTTTGAAGATGGATTCTCCATGTAACTTGTACACCAAACACAGAATTC
The DNA here is from genome assembly GCF_000696425.1 of Galeopterus variegatus. Lineage (NCBI taxonomy): Eukaryota > Metazoa > Chordata > Mammalia > Dermoptera > Cynocephalidae > Galeopterus > Galeopterus variegatus. The sequence goes on along the minus strand of NW_007727760.1, from coordinate 355,901 downwards.
CATACCTTAATTTATAGCTATTTGCCTTCAAATCAGTTCAACAGGCATCTATCATTGCCTCTAATGCCAGGGACTGTGCTAGCTGGCTCTATTCGGGACTTCTAGTAGATGAAGTAGACCAGTTTACTAACAAGAAGATTTTTATCATCAAAACTGCTTTAATTGATTCATACACATCATAGTTTATTTTTTCATACAGAATGTTATCTAAAAACTATTCAGAAGACGTAGACTACTTCTGAAATATATCATATACAATAGGTTAAAGGGCTATTGCTGCTACTACTTTGGAGACTTAAAAGAGTATGTGTGTCCCCAAATAATCAACCTTCCCACACTTTTCTTCAAGGAATATCTAGCCAGATACTTAGGAACTCAATACCTTTTCTGTGTTGTATTGATTCTACCCCTGAATTTGTTTCTAAGCTTCCGTTTTCTATGAGTAAACAGAAATTTCATTTTCTATACCATTTCCTAGGTTCTTATTTCTTAATTAAGAAAGCCAATACAAGCCTAACCCCCCCTGAATTTGTTTCTAAGCTTCCGTTTTCTATGAGTAAACAGAAATTTCATTTTCTATACCGTTTCCTAGGTTCTTATTTCTTAATTAAGAAAGCCAATACAAGCCTAACCCCTGCTCTTGAACAACACAAATAATAACAGCAGTGACAACAACAAACATTATCCCCCCACATAGAGCAGCAAATACCAGGAGAGGCAACTGCTCACATAAAATTAAGAAAACAGCGTCTTAAATTCATATTTTGGTGATCAATACTCTATTTAGTTTAGATTGTTCCTTGGAGTTCATTAAGCTTTGAGATCAATCCCAGGCCCAGATGGTGTACCCAGTTTGAGGAGCTGGTCCTTATGAGTGCAAGGTGCTGCCAAAGATGTTATAGGCCTCATGTTTTTACTTTGAAGTGGCTTCATTTTCATGTGTGAGACTGAAATTAAAAAATAGTGATAATTCCTAGGGAAATGATAATACCCAGAGAATGTCCAAAGTAGTGGAAATATATGATATTCATGCCTTTTTTAAACATATGCTTGTCCTCATTATATTTCAAAATAAAAAATGCAATACAAATAAATAAACACCCAAAATGATCATGCAGATCTATATTTAATCACAAAAAGTTTTGTATTCTGTTGAATAAAACACCAGGTACCCATATTGGAATGTTTACATGATCTCATGTGTGCCAAAACATGTATTATTAATAACACCTTCTGTTTATTCAGCACCTATTTTGTTTTTGGCATTGTGGTAAGAGATTTATATACATTATCTTGTTTAATCCTGTCCTGACATAAATAATAATGCAATATGTTATAATAATACATAATATGCCATTTATCCCCAGTTCATAGATGTGAAAACTGAGGCCTAGAGAGGTTAAGTAACTCATTCAAGGTCACATAGCCAGTATATACTGGAGTCAGGAAGCTCTTGACTCCAACAGTGCTCTCCACGTGGTTACACTGCCCCACAATAGATATAGGGAAAAACACATTAAAGGGTTAATAATTGTTATCTGTGGGTAGTGGAATGTTTTTTCTTCTAGCTTATCTGTATTTTCTAATTTTTTTCAGTGAACTTTTATTTGCATAATAAACAAAGAAGGAAAATAAATTGAACCATAAACAACTTCCCCCTTGCCAAAGCAAAAGAAGGAGGTAGGGGCGGGGAGGAGAAAGGAAAGAAGGTGAGGTAACAAGACAGTAAGATTAAAAAAAGGAAGGAAGGAAAAGGGAAGGGAAGAGAGGCAGGAGAGGGGGGCTGCCTTCCTAACGTGGCTATTAGATCGTGTGTGTATACAGCTCTGTTCCATCTCACCTCCCCTTGGGGGTGGCCTTGGATGCAGCCCAGCACAGTGGACAGAAGCAGGGGGACATGTCCTTCAAGACACAAGGGTTTGGGAAAGGGACCTCTACACATTTAGAACATTGTGTTCTTTCCAACTGTGGAAGGTTGATTATTGCAGTACTGAACAGAGCTG
>NW_007727760.1:351789-352694 GCF_000696425.1 Galeopterus variegatus | reverse complement strand
GTTTCTTTTCACTTTTCAAAATGGCAAAGGTCATTGTAAGAAATAATAGAGCTATCATTTACTGAACTCCTATATATGCCAGGTACTTTCTAGGTCTTTTTTTTTTAGAAAAAGACTTAATAAACATTTTATTTTAGAATAGTTTTATTTAGATTTACAGAAAATTTGCAAGAATGTTAGAGGGTTCCCAAATACGCTGTACTTAGTTTCCTCTTACATCACTACTGGACATTTGTCACAACTAATGAACCAATATTGATACATTATTATTAACTAAAGTTCACACTTTGTTTAGGTTTCCTTAGCTTTTACCTAAAGCCCTTTTTCTGTCCCAGGATCACATCCAGGCTGCACTTAATCATCATGTCTGTTTAGTTTGTCAGACTTTCATTGACTTTGATGACCTTGACAATTATGATGAATACTGGTCAGGTAGAATGTCCTTGAATTTGTGTTTGTCTGATGTTTTTCATATGGTTAGAGGTCATGGAGAGGTTTTTTATGGTTGGAGTGGAAGGTTATCGATAAGCAAGACTGGAAGCTAGAATGAAACAGGCAGTACTGGATGAGAGTTAGACATAAGCACAAATTCATGTTTAGCTTCATACAGATACAGGTGAGTCTACACAGAGGAATAACTAGAGATACATAGGTACACATGAGTTAACACTCACACTGTATTTCCTAGCTCTGTCCCCTGAGAGAGCCTAGAAGCAACCACACCCTGTAGCAACATGCTCACCTAGCACCCAATTCTTGTCTCTAATTCCATTCTCTGGTAAAGGAACCAGGGTTTCTTGAAGAAATGGCTGATTCTAGCATAGTAGGAGGAAACACACAAGATGAACCTGTAAGAGCTGGTAGTGCCAGAAAGTAAGAAAGTGCTCAAAAAACAAATAATGAGG
>NW_007727760.1:346704-350505 GCF_000696425.1 Galeopterus variegatus | reverse complement strand
ACATAATAATTATGATTATTATGGAGGTTATAAACAATTGAAAGGGCAGAAAACACAAAAAACATATCTCATCCAAAAGCCACCTTTTAGGTGAGTTAGAGCAACTGAGAAAAGAAATACAACTCTAAGATGTAGGAAATGTCCTGCATAATTCCCAAATATAGTCACAGAATCAACACCCAGTACAATGGTCTGTATTTGGGACTAGGGCAATTGAGAAACAAAAGTCAAAAGACACGTGAGTTAGCATTTTAAAAACCTATCATATTATTATTTTCTTAAAAATTTCCCTTGTTTGGAATGGAAAAGAAAGAGCCTCGCCTGTTTGTAGCAAAGGAGTCACAGACTTGTGATTCTCTGTACTCCCCATACCTCCCAGTGACTCGGATAAAACACATATCACTATCTAAAAATCTCCCCAGAATGCTCGCTACCACTGCATACACTAAGATATGTTAGAGGGTGTGGTGTTGTGCAGACTAATTAAAGTTGGGAATCATTGTGGGTAGACAAGTGGAGATCATTAAGAATAAAGAGAAGAGGAGGGGGCGTATTATTGAGCCATAGGCATATTTTTGAATAGGTGTTTTAGCTTAAGCTGTATCAGGCATGTCTGTAGCAAGACCCTCATTATCAGGAACAGGAGACTCTAGTGGTCATCTGTGGCCGAGCTGCCACGTGTGCACATGCAGTGCAGGGGACATCACCATGATGAACCGGATCAAAGGAGGAGGAAACTGGCCCATGACATCCCATGTGTGTCAAGAAGATTCATTATGGAGTACACATGAGACATCTTCTGGGACCATCCAGACCTCTTTGGTAGTAATATTAAGGCAAGAAAAGGCCAGGGTCACTGCAGCATGGGTAAGGACAGAGCCCAAGTAATGCTCTTACTTGATTGCAAATTCCATTTTTATACCACTCTGACATCTTCCCATCCTGCAGTCAGTAGGTAAAAAGGATGACTTGGGAAACACAGGTTTTATTCATTTTATGCCTTGAAAGAGACTCAAAGGAGATAGGAAAGAAGGTTTCTTCTTTTTGCTTTTACAGCTTTAAGTGTCACCAGCACTTGTGTCAATTTTATAGCATTTGATGTACTTTTGTTTTGTACTCCCTAGAGTGTAAGATTGTGGAGGGGGCTGTATTTTTATCCTTATACCTTTGTCAATACCTTATTCAGTACAACACTAGAAATAAAGTAGGTGCTCAGCAAATTCTTGTTAATGAATGGAAGATGTCTAACATAAAGCTCCTCCCTAGAGTGTAAGATTGTGGAGGGGGCTGTATTTTTATCCTTATACCTTTGTCAATACCTTATTCAGTACAACACCAGAAATAAAGTAGGTGCTCAGCAAATTCTTGTTAATGAATGGAAGATGTCTAACATAAAGCTGGCATTGTGTTACATGCTTTATTTAGGTTTAATTTTAACCTCTTTTGGAATTTAGTTTTTGTAGAGAAGAGAAAAACCTATAGAACTTTTCAAAATTTTTCCTTCAGAACCACAGAGCTGGAGAGAAGTTTAGACATCATGCAGTTTCATACTATATAGAGTGCGATCAATGGACCAGTGCTGGTCTGAACTGTTTATGGGTTTCTGGTAAGAGGAGTACAGAAGTGGAATGCATTTAGAAACTTTTAGAGTAATTTGACATTGCTGTAACATTCAATCATGTGATCACTTTTCTAGTATTTCATATTTATAGTATTATTAAAATAGTATTGTTTTATGAAGGACTGGAAATGAAAGAAACACAAAGGTCTGACTTTTTGTTTGTCTCAAGAAAAATTTTGAGCAGCATATTTGTAGTTATTTTTCTACCTTCTCAGAGAGGCAGTATAGCATGACAGTTAAGCACATGGACCTTGGAGCTGAGCCATCCACGTGTGAATCCTGGCTCCTCTGCTTTCTAGGTGGGTGACCTGGGGCAAATTATTTAATCTCTGTTCCTCACTTTTCTCTTCTGTAAAATGGATTATGATGAGGACAAACATTTTATTACTTCATTGGGTTATTGTGAGAATGAATGAGCCGACTCATGTAAAACAGTTAGAAAAGGGCCTGCCACATGGTAAATGCTGTATAGTTATTGGCCATTATTATTTTTACAGATGAAAAATGGACTTAAGAAGTGCAGAGAATTGCCCAAGGTTACATGGCTACTCACAGAGAGATCTAGATTGTCCACACTTCTCAACCGATTCTTCTTCCTCACTATTTCCTCTCTATCCCAAACCATCCCCACTAACAATAACAATATTCTCTTAATTCTTGCGTTCTCTGACCACCAATTGGCTCTGTGTTCCCTTCCCACTGTTTATCCTTAAAACATGTTTCAGCCATGGTGGTCTCAGTCAGACCCTCACTTAACTGACTGTAGGTGGAATCTTTGGGGCTTTAGTTTCCCTGCTGGAGTTATCACACAGATTAACAGGGCCAGTGGATGTCCTGACAGAGCACACAGACTCTGCTGCTTAACCAAACAATGAGGACGTGTCACAGGAACACTGCAGCCAAGATGAGCAGAGACTGCAGATGTTTATTAAAATGATGACTGACTTTCCTGCAAAGAAAATGAATCATACAATATGCTGCCGACACAGGCCATTAAGCCAGTCCTTGTAGGACAAGCCGTATTGACCTGTCATGTGAGAACAGTGGGAGACAGTGGACAGATGTTTTAATTCTACTCAGACTCCACCCCTGTGAAGGAACCGATTTACCTTAAGACTGGAGTTAGAGGGCCTTCTTTATGTGAACAAGCAAATAAACCAAAAAACTTCTCTCTCACCAGTTTGCTAGGCCTATTAAAAAATTCTATATATCGAGAAGATAAAGAACACCATTTTCCTTGTATAATACCTCTCCTCCCCTACGGCTTTGAAAAACCATTTTCAAACCTTTTCTAAATTTTATGTCCTTTGCCCTCTTGTATGCCATTTTGTCGTTCTCTAAAAAATGATTTAGTGAGAGCTTGTTGTGTGCTGGGCCCTGATCTAAGAGCTTTATGTATGTTAACTCATTTAATCCTCACAACCATCCTGGGAAGGAGGTTCTTTTTATCCCCATTTCAAATTGGGACACAGAATGATGCAGTGAGTGTCGGTGGGAACGTGCTGGGGCAGACCTTGGCTGTAGTCACCTGCTCATCACCACCTGAGGGGCAGCAAGGGAGGTGCTGGGCACTATTAGTGCCTCTGCCCTCTCAGCCGGCCCGTTCTCTATTTTACTCAGTCTCCTTCCCATCTTCCTATTCTCTGAGGGTATAGGATACACTCTCCATTCTACAGGGGAATGACAAGATTGTCATTGGAAGTTCCCACCACTTCCCTTCTTTTCCTCTGCTTGAGAATGAACTTGAATAGTTGAATCATTAGGACTGTAAATACAGGGCCGGCCCCGTGGTGCACTCAGAGAGTGCAGTGCTTTGGAGCGCAGTCGCGCTCCCACCGTGGGTTCGGATCCTATATAGGGATGGCCGGTGCACTCACTGGCTGAGCACGGTGCGGGCGACACCAAGCCAAGGGTTGCGATCCCTTTACTGGTCACAAAAATGACAAAAAAAAAAAAGAACTTTAAATACAAATCCTACAGTCTGACATAAGCATCTCTAGGACTTCAGTTTTCCCCTCAAAATATAGTACTCCACTTCGTCTTGCATTTTCAGTAAGATGTTTTCAGGAGGGAGATAGTGATAGAGCTAGAGAGATACATAGAGTGAGAAAGGGAGGGAGGAGGGAGGGAGGGAGGGGGAGAGAGAGAGAGAGAGAGAGAGAGAGAGAGAGAGAGAGAGA
>NW_007727760.1:344753-346010 GCF_000696425.1 Galeopterus variegatus | reverse complement strand
GAGAGAGAGAGAGAGAGAGAGAGAGAGAGAGAGAGAGAGAGAGAGACTCCGTTGAGTAACCATAGATATTTTAGAAGCTCTGGAACCTGATTATTAATCCTACCATTGATTTGCTTTTTCATTGTTTGTTAAAAATTTGGGATGGGAATATTGAGGAATTCCTAAAAATGGTTTGTGGCCCAGGGCTATATTCTTGCATCATTTCTTTAATTATTGGGAGGCAAAAATATTGAAGGAAGAAGAAATACGAGGGTATTTTGAAAAGTTCATGAAAAATAGAATTGAAAGATAATGCAAATCTTTCCATGAACTTTTTGAAGTACCCTCGTATGTGAGTTAAAATTATAGAAGCAAAAGGTAGATTCTTTTATCAGGTTGGATTCCAGTATTATCCCAGTGATACTCAGAAGGCTACCTCAAAGCAAATGTCAAAAAAATGCATTCTGGGAAATGTTTTTTTCACAGACCACATTTACTAATCCTAAACCAGTGCTATCTGACATTAAATAAAAGTAGTATATACAAAAGTCTAGATGGATGAGGTCTCAGAAATCACTGTATATTTTATAAACTTCCACAGTATGACAAATATTGTATTGGTTGGGAAGGGCATTGTCTCTAACCTAGAGCAATTAAGTCTAATAATACAGAAAATGCATAAATAATAATCAGTGCTAATATTGCCATGCTGCCCAATGCCCAGAGAGATCAGTTTTTTGGTTTCTGTTGGCCTCCCATTTTGTGAACATTGTACAAGATGATGGGAAAGTCTTCCATGTCTTTAGCATACTATCTGTAAATGTGGGTTGAAAAACACACTCTAATATACTGAGTCTGCATTGACTATAGTGCTGGAGATTGTCTTGCCCGCCAGATTTTGATGAGTGTAGGATGACTAGGCTAAAAAGGGTATACTTGCCAGAGAATAGGAGGATGATAAAATTGGAAAAATTTACAAATCTTTAGAAAAGATTAAATACTTTGAAAGTGAGATCATTATCTCTGTGCATATGTTACATCTTTTAATTAATTTTGATATTTCAGAAAACTATAAAGCACTGTCATGTTGAAAGAATTTGAACTAGTGTTTGGAAGTGAAACACAGACAACCCATTTTTTTGCATCTGGAAGTGAAATATAGACAACTTATACTGAGGAAAAGTATTTCCCAGAATTTCAGATTTATAGAATTAGATCACAAAGCCTTGAATTCAGTGATTTTTACCAGGAGAGGGGTGGGGAGAAACAGAGACTGGG
>NW_007727760.1:342259-344021 GCF_000696425.1 Galeopterus variegatus | reverse complement strand
CACAAAGCCTTGAATTCAGTGATTTTTACCAGGAGAGGGGTGGGGAGAAACAGAGACTGGGGAGTCTGAAATAGTTTATGATTAAACAGTGGCTCTTATTGGCTAGATGTTATAATGCAGCACAGATTACTAACTAAAAAAGAAAAAAAACGTTTCTGGAGAGAGTCAGTATGGACTTAGTGGATCCTCAAACTTGTGATATATCATATTTAGGAGAGTCAAGATAGAGGGAAGATAGCACCTTGGTCCTGATGGATGAAGCAGAGATTTCTGACATACAGATTAATGGGAATGTACTGTCAAATTATAATTCCCAGAGCCATGGGATCTTCACACCAAGGCATGGTTCCTCAGATACACTTAGAGAAGCTCAAGATGGATGAAGATCTAGGCTGTGTCTCTACAACAATAAATGGTCTGCTGGGGAATGCCCTAGCTGGGCTGACTAGAGAGACTCTAAGAGGGCAGAGGGCCCTCCCAAGCATTTTCCCTGTGCTCTGAACACCTCCTTGCTCTGCTTCTCTGATGCTGATCTGAGCCTGCTGACCACACCTTGCATGGTCCATTCTTCACGTGAGTCTTGACCTCCCCAGGATTTGCCCTTGCTCCTACTTCTCCCTACTGGGACAAGCCACCGCATATCCTAGATTAAAAAAAATTAGGAAGAAATAAAACCAAATGCTAATGATAAAGTGGTGTTTTTACTTAGTAGGTAAATCACTTACTTATCCATAAAACTTACCCTAAGGTACAAAATTAACAGTTGTATTTTTTTCTCTCTTTTTCCTTGCTGCTTTGGAGAGAGCTAACTTGCTTAGAAGAAGGGGAAGAAGAGTTGCAAATGCTTTTAATACACGGAAAATGTTTCTTCCTTTGCTAATTGTTAATTTTTAAGGACATTTAAGGTAGAACAGCAAATAAGCAAAAATAATACAAAAATACTGCTTTCTGTGCAGAAAAGAATTCCCATATGAACATAGTCAAAAGCAAATATTTACTATTGTAGTTATTGGAATGTATTTTCCCCCACTGTGTCATAGAATAAGTTTATCTTTAATAGATGAGTCATGGGTAGTTTTATTTATGAATTATAGACTCTTACGCTTACTAGTTATATTTCATAAAATGTGACCATTTATATAATTATATAGTTATAAATATATTTGATATATATTTATGTTTATAAATATATGCATATATTTACTATATATTTATATAAATATAACATTTAACAAATATATTTTTTGTTCTTATTTATAATGCATGCTGTGAATAATTTTCTATTCAATCTCATGTAATCAAAAGCACACAGTGTGATGATCTTTTTTAGAATCTTGGCTCTCATGCTGAGTAATAAGAATATTTCCCTGAGATGTAGAAATAATTTGAATTGTTTTAAAAAAATGTAATTTCTAGTTATAGCTATGAAGTTTTTAAAAAATAACAGCTTCTCCCAAAAACACAGAGCAAGGTTCAACAGAAATGCCTGGCTAACTAGAAAGCATTAGAGAAATTCTCATTAATTTGGTTATTTATTTTTTTTTAAATATAGCAATATTATTTTTTCCATTAAAACACTAAATCCTAATTCAACTAATATAAAGAAAAAGGAAGACAAGGTAGAAAGACAAAAAGAGAATTTGAAAAGCCATAAAAAAAGTAGCTCATAAAGAACCAATAGTTTTCCTTTGCCTGGAAACTGCCACTTGCTTTTCCTGAAGCTATATGAAATGGGCTCAAAAGAATATTCTTGAAAGAGAAA
>NW_007727760.1:339375-341810 GCF_000696425.1 Galeopterus variegatus | reverse complement strand
GCCACTTGCTTTTCCTGAAGCTATATGAAATGGGCTCAAAAGAATATTCTTGAAAGAGAAATGAAATATATGTTTAATTATGTCTTTAAGATTATGTAGGAAATCACTTTTCTGTCCCATGGAGCTAAAGAAACACTCATGTTAATTCAACAGTGCATTTCATGAAATTTTTTTATATTACCATCCTGATTAAGGTCATAAATGCATGGACTTAAAACCATATTAATCCCAAATCAATATGCTTCTTTTGTTATTTTAGATATTAAGCACAGTAAGCATGGTAGTATATAGATTTTTGAAAAGTGTCTTGGAAAATGAGCTCATTTTATGATATGGACACTACTGAAAATGAAATTTGTGATGATTTAAGTGAAAATTACTGTTTTTTTCCCCTCTCCTCATTGGCACTAAACAGACCTAACTCAATTTTTCCAGTGGAATTTAAATTATTTCTGTTACCGCGTGCCCCCCTGAAGAAGCAACACTCATGATAGTTTATGTATGTGAGAGGTCAACAAATTCAGAAATAGAGCCATGCATTTGATAGTTACAAACTACATGATCAAACAGTAAAACATTTAAGCCTGATTGCCAGAGATACGGAGATTAAATCCTGGTCTTCCCTTTTGCAATATGAACATAGGAGTTAGCCTCTGGTCATAATAGTGAATTTGCAAAAATAATAATAAGAAAATATTATGAATTCCATTACGTGAAATTTATCTTTGTGGTCAATGGATTATATTATACTAGTTTTTCATGTTCTATGTTTACTGTAATATTCTTCCTATCATCTTTTGTTTAACTGCTCGGCTTCATTTACCTACAAAAAAAATCTCAAACATTTTTTAAACACCATTTTGTTTATTTCACCACTTTCACTGTTGATCAAAAAAATGCCAGACTTAATCATTAGTTAGCTATTTGAGTTTGGAAAAATCAAGTCATACCCCTCACCCTTTGTTTTCTATAGCTGGCAAAATTTTAGAATGGACTATTTAATAGGAGTTTCTGAATAGTTAGCTAGGTATGTGGTGATGACTAGAAGCCATCTTGAGCACTGCAATTCCTCACTAGCCTGCAAGCTGTGAAGGAGGCATCCTTCTGCCCTGTGCACCATTGTAGTTCCAGCCCCAAGCTAGTACCTCTCACGTGGAAACTGCTCAATACATCTTTTAAAAGAATAAACAAATCAGGACGGTGAAAACTAATATAATTCCTATTATGATGATTAGGTTACAAATTTGGCAGAACATGGGATACTAGGCATGATGTATACCTGGATGCCAACAAGGATATTGATCAATTTACACATGGTATCTTTGGAGAGAAGAAATTGTGTCAGGTCATAGTGTAGTTACTCCAGAGCCCGGCCCACAGTGGTCACTCAAAAAATATTTGTTGGAAAAAAACAAAATCTGTGGAGACAGGCTGTATGGCATGTTGTTACACTGTTACTTAAATCATTTTCATTAAGATGAATAAAGACATTCAGAAATTAGATGACAGTAGACTTACAGTTCACAAATGGCTGGTGAAATAGGCAGAAATTAAAAACATGAAACATTAGAAGAATAATGCATGTGTTTAGCATCTAGGCTCAAAAAGTATAAAACATATAGGCTGAGAAAGATATAATTTCAAGTAGTTCATGTAGATAAGACTTGAGATGTAGTTGATTGTAAACTCAGTGAATCAACAATAGTGTGATGTGACTATTAAAATTAATTGTGATTTGGGGCTGCATTAACCTTGGTCTGTGGTTCATGAAACCTCTGACATTGTGTTCATATTGCATGTATGTGCATATTTTCCCTTTTTTTTCCTTAGGAGAAAGGGTTCATACCTTTTATTAGATTCTTAATGAGAAAAGTGACTCACAAAACATGAAGATCTACCAGTTCAGAACAAGATAGGTAATAGACCTATTTTGTGCACAGGTTGGATCAAAGTACACTTGTACCATTATAATCAGTTCTTGGAAATACATTTTAAGAGAGACATTGATAAATTGAAGCATTTTCAGGAAGCAAACAGGGATAGTGAAAGTTCTGAAAGTCATGACCTATAAAGGTAGGACTGAAGAAACCAGAGGGCTAGGCTCGAAGAAGACGAGATTTTATAGAAATAGTGCATGTAACTTCAAAAAAATTAATGGTTGTTTTAGGTTGGGAAAATATATAAATACTGATAATATTGAGTACTGGTGAGAATGTGAGGAAATGGAGATTCTCATAATCTGTTAGTGGGTGTAAAATGGTGTGGTTGTGTTGCAATTTGTACGATCATTTTTATGCACTTTTTTTGTATGTAATTTAGAGAAATTTTTTACACAAATGCATATGCATAAAGAAAGATGAGCTCATTTTACATCTGTTCATGTGTGGTGTGTATCTTTCATTTGTAGTATATATGTTGCAAGAATGGGTCATACT
>NW_007727760.1:337412-338622 GCF_000696425.1 Galeopterus variegatus | reverse complement strand
CTATAACCTCGTTCTAATCAATATACCATGAAACTTTTCCTATTTAAGTAAATATTCTAAAACACAATGACATTTACAAAGATGCTCACTCTAGTAGTTTTATTAATTGCCCCCAATTGGAAATATTGTAAGGGTTTATCATAGTTACGTTGTATCCATGATACAACTATGGAATACCAAGCAGAGGCAGATCTCTAGGTTCTGATGTGCAAAGATCATCAAGATTTATCAAGTTAAGATAAAAACATATGGAATATAATATATATGTATTATAATTTATGGAAAATCCCCATAAAACAAAATAATATAATTCCCTATGTGCATAAAGAGATAAAGATCTGAAATAATTCATAACAAGCTGACAATAATGGTTCCCTTTGTAGGATCCAGGGAGGGGGCAAAGGGCTCTTTATTTGTGTAGATTGTATTTTTTACGTAAAAATGTATTCAATAATAAGTGGAGACGTTGTAAATGAATAAAAGTGAGTAAATACATTTATACAAGATTTATACATGGAAAAGTGATCATATTATTTTTTCCACACAGGTCCAGAGGGAAAAGGTAAATTGTATTAGAGAGTTTATTTTAATTCCATATAAGGAAACAGTTTCTAGGATTTGAAATGCTTTAAAATGGGATTGGTTGTCAATTATTAGTTCCATCCTCATTGGAGGGTGGAAACAGAGTTCAGATAACTAGGTTACATTTTTGGGCAGAATTGGCATTCTCTGAATATGGTACAATATGTTCATGTAAGAAAGCAAACACAGCATATAGAATCCTAAATCACTCATTTTGATACTTGTATACAACGAAGCACATATTAATTTGAGCATACTATATTAAAGCATTTTCAATTAATATCTATCTATAAATAAATCTAATTATACTAGCAAATGATGAAGTATTTTAATTCCCTTAGTTCTTTTGGAACTACTGCTTTGCACAATGTGAGGGTCATAGGAGGCAACTCCATATGGCTGAGATGAATTGATTTTGCTGAGTAGCTTCCTGTGTGCTTCTGCAGTTTCTGGGTCAAGCTGCATGTAACGAGATTCTGAGATCTTCTTACACTTGAATATTCAGTATCCAAGACTCCCTGGGGCCCACACTCTGCATGTGTTCCTCACTTGTCTGGTTTCCCACTGGTTTCATTTCACCCCACACTATTCTTAGTACCATCCACCCCTACATCTGGTAATACTTTAT
>NW_007727760.1:335459-336622 GCF_000696425.1 Galeopterus variegatus | reverse complement strand
GTTTATTATGAACAGGTTTCCTGACAAACTAATTTTCTTAAGTATACAGCATTATACTAATATGTATGGAGTTTGCATAATGAACTGAGACACGGGAAAAGTGTTTTGTATGTTTTCTTTGAAAATTTCTATTTGTTTGCTTAACGTTACTGTCAACATTTCTAAGAAGACTCCAGTTTTTCTTAGGAAATTGAAATGCTTTTATGCTTTATTCATTGCAGAGATTTTCCTGAAAAAAAAAAATTTTTTTTAAACATTTCCACCAACAGGGTCCTTTCAGAACACCTACAGAAGGCATAAAAAATATATTGTAGTGCATTGTATTGATGTCAACAGAACTGTGTGTTTTCACCCTGGTGTGATGTCAGAACAATGCAGTGCATCTTTCACTGTGCCAACTCACTGGAATAAAAGACCCATTCAGAGAGAAACCCTTGGCTGGTCACAGTTTTTAGGAGTTTTTATGCATGGCCACACAAGCTTATAACTTTTAAACTTTTCTTACAATGCATTACATTCTCTTCCCATTGCAGCTGAGCTTTCATATTGAAAAGTACATATTTTTCTATATAGCAGCTGAAACATCTACTCATCCTTTAATTAAAAATATAAAAAATAAATATGCTTTCTAGAGTGATTGCATCCCAAGGCCAGGATTAGCAAATTTCATTCATGCTGCTTTTTAAAACCCCTGGTGTTAAGATTGACGGCTGAGTGTGGATTTCAGAGATCCTGCTGTACAAATTCCAAAATCCAAAAAAAAAAAAAAAAGAGAGAGAGAGAGATTAAGATATGTGGGTGTAGATGGTACAGTGTATGCTTTGGAGATAAATTAAAATACTTTGTATTTGTATGCATAAAATAAACAACACATTTCGATTTAGGTAGTTGGGGTTTGGGGAGAAAGATAAAGCACTCTGTCTTAGTTCAGAAATTCTTCTCCCTCTCCTGATTCTTCATTTTGTTTTTGTTGCTGTTAACCTTTAATTTCCCTAATTACAAAAGTTAATTGTGACTATTGAAGAAAACGAAATATAAAAGTAAGAAGAAGAAATTAAACTACCATGTATCACCCTTTCCTACCCCACCAAGAGATGTTCATTGTTCATGTGTGGTGTGTATCTTTCATTTGTAGTATATATGTTGCAAGAATGGGTCATACT
>NW_007727760.1:333197-334003 GCF_000696425.1 Galeopterus variegatus | reverse complement strand
TCTTCTCAAAGATTATAAAAATAGTTTTCTATGTTTTCTTCTAGGGCTATTATGTTTAGACATTTAATTCATTTGAAATTTGTTTTTGCTTAATGGTATGAGGAGACGACCTGATTTATGCTTTTCCCAAAGGATATCTAGTTGTCTCCAAACCATTTCTTTCTCATTCCATGTTTTTGACACTGATCTCAAATATCAACTTAATATACTAAATGGTCATATGTATTTGAATCTATTTCTCTATTCTGTTCCCTGTTTAAATAATATACTGTTTTAATCATTATAGCTTTATAATGAGTTTTGCTATCTGGATGGAAGAAAAAGACATTACTTAGTTCCCCAAGCAAAACTGTTGGGTCGAATTGTATGCTAGGTTTTAAGATTCCAGGAAGACTGTACTAATTTACATTTTCACTAGCAGTGTATGCAAGTGCTTCACCGTACTAATACTTATTCATACGTATTTCATATATTTTACATGTATTTTTAAACTTTTCAACTTGATAGGTGAAAAAAATCTCATATGTTTATTGTACATATCTTTCTTTTTATTTTTAGAAAACTTCTTATTCAGTTAATGAGATGACATGCAAAGTGGAATTGAGAATGGGCTCTGTGCAATTGTCAAACTTCTTAAAGCTTTTAAAAAAATGCAAATCCTGCACTCCCATAAACTTACAGACCTATATTACATTATTAGACATTTCATCTAAACTACATGTCAGTCTCCTCTCTGACAACTGGAGGTCTTACTTTTTCAAACTAATAGTCATATCTTTGATTACTGATAGGGCTGAACTCTTTTT
>NW_007727760.1:313349-332675 GCF_000696425.1 Galeopterus variegatus | reverse complement strand
GGTCTTACTTTTTCAAACTAATAGTCATATCTTTGATTACTGATAGGGCTGAACTCTTTTTCACACAGTCATTCAGTTTTGCAATTATTTAAAAAATACTTTCAGTTCAGTTTAATCTGCCCATATTAGGGGATATGTGTGTTTTAGTAGCAGCTCATGCCGTAACTAAGGAAAACATAATGGTTGATACAGAAGCAGGACAATTCTGAAACCAAAAACTAAGGAACTTCCTACCACAAGGAAACCAGGATAATAAGTAGCCAACATTTATTCAGCTCTGTTTGAAAAGCATCATATTCCTTTGCTTAGTAAACCTTCTCGACACCACTGTGAGGGAGGCATTATGTGATCCCCAACTTTCTAATGAAAAACTAGGGCTCAGGAAGATATGCAATTTGCCAAAGGCCACATAACTGGCAAGCGGCTGGGCCACGCTGTGAACTCAGGCAGAGCAACCTCTGAGTCCAAATGTTTCTACCAGTGGCTCTACTGAGCTCTGCTGTCCTTTTCTCAGAACAGCCATAGGCACATGCTGAGGAAGGCCGCTGCAGGCTTAGGTCAGCAAAGACAGGAACAGTCGCCTGTCCCCTTAAAAGCCACGGTCTGAAAGTCTTTGAAATGTGAAGATGGTGATATTGTTCAAAAGCACTGTGGGGACCTCACTTCTCCAGTCAGAACCCTGAGGAAGACCGGCAGTGTTTCTGGCAACAAAATCATGTATTGATGAAAACATTTCTAAGCAACCATTTCGAAAAGCTCAAAATGCTGTGGAGGAATAGCATAAGTTTCTTTTGAAAGGTAGTAACCTTCTTAGCCTCTGTAAAAAATCATCCTTACCTGAAAGGGGTAAATTGTAATTATTTATTTTTTAAAAAATGAAGTGTGCTGCTGCTTTATCTGATTAATTTGTGCTTACTTTTAAGTTGTAATGTGGCAGATGAAGAGTTCATACTAGAATTAAAAATGTCAGGTCTGTCAGTTTTCTTATTAGTATTATCTTTTTCTTGCACTTGTCAATTTTGTGAAGTTTTGTTAAAACTAGATAATCTGTAAGTCCACATAGTGCAATATGACTCTTTAAATAACAAATAAAGTGGTAATTTTCTTTTGGCTTCTACAATTGGCTAAAT
Source organism: Galeopterus variegatus (assembly GCF_000696425.1). NCBI lineage: Eukaryota > Metazoa > Chordata > Mammalia > Dermoptera > Cynocephalidae > Galeopterus > Galeopterus variegatus. The sequence continues at coordinate 331,545 of NW_007727760.1, read as the reverse complement.
TAAGAGGACCAAAAAGTTGGGCTAGGGTTCTGGTTACCTTCTTATGCTTACTAGTTTGCTACCTAAGGTTTAGGGGTAATTTGGGGGGGGAGTAAAGGGTGAGAAAATGAATCTAAAACTAAATATTGGTAAGAAACAAGTCTTAGACCTGCTGGCTGTGCCTTGTACACAGATCTAATCTAGGATTTGAAGAGTCTGTAGCTGCCTCTATGAGGAATAATAATCATATATTGATCATTGTAACATTGATAAGTGTCTTCTGCTCATTTGCAGGGAGCTGATATGATAGGACATTTTAGAGGAGAGGTAGAAACCAGAGATCACCTTGCCTAAAATGCTGTGTCTCCCTCAGTTCTTTCTCTCTGAACAAACGGCATAATCTGACAAAGTCGCTTATTTTAAACCTAGAAAATATCCCTGTCTTTCTCTTCTCACACTCAACGAATGCCCAAGTACAGTCAGTTCTGTCCCCAAAATGCACCTGGATTCCTAATTTTCTCTATCTTTGCTGCCACCATCTTCGAACTGTTATCTCTTACCTAGACAGTTTTTCATTAGCTTCCTAACTGGCCTCCTCACTTCTATCCTCCCCCCCCACCCGCTCATCCTGCAAATTTATTTGTTCAGTAGCCTAAATGATATTTTTAAAAAATATATATATATTTTTTTCCTTTTTGTGTTTTTTCGTGACTGGCAACGGATCGCAACCCTCAGTGTCGCGCCCGTACCAGACCGGGACCGGCAACGGGATCGCAACCCTCGGTGTTGCACCCGCACCTCGCTCAGCCAGTGAGCGGCCGGTCTGTATGTGGGATCCGAACCCTCGGCGGGAGCATCGCCACGCTCCCAAGCGGCACACTGTAGCAGTGCGCCACCGGGCTGGCCCTAAAAAAATATTTTTTAAAGATTTTTTATTTTGAAATAATTCTAGATTTATAGAAGAGCTGCAAAAGTAGTGCAGAGAGTTCCTGCATATCCTTCACTCAGCTTTCCCTAATTTAAATGTCTTACATATATAACCAGTTATGGAAACAAGGAAATTAACACTGATGCAATACTATCACTAAGCTACAGATCCTATTCAATTTCACCAGTCTTCCCACTAGTGTTTCTGGTCTAAGGTTCAATGCAGGGTCCCCCATTACATTTACTTTTCATATTTCTTTAGTGTTCTGTAATTTGTGACAGCTCCTTCCTCTTTGTCTTTCATGACTTTGACATTTTTGAAAAGTACTGATTTTTTTCTTTTATAGAATGTTCATCCATTTAGGTTTGTCTGTTGTTTTCTATGATTAGACTGAGATCATGTGTTTTTGGCAAGAATTATCACAAAAGGGCTGTTGCGTCCTTCTCAGTACATTATATCAGGGGGGGCTAAAAAGATATAAATTAGATTATATCACAAACCTTCAGTGAATTTCCATTTCTCTGAGAGTAGAATACATACCCTTCTAAGACCCTGCCTAATTTTGGCCCATTACTTTAATTCATGCATTTTGTAAGGGTGAAAAGCTTCATATTCCTTTGCTTAGTAAATCTTCTCAACACCACCGTGAAGGAGGTATTATGTGAACCCCAACATTGTAATGAAAAACTAGGGCTCAGGAAGATACACAATTTGCACAAGGCCACATAACAGGTAAGTTATGTGAGGCTTAATTCTTCCTGTTGAAAATAATGGGGGAGACTTCCTCCACTCCCTATTCTTAGAGCATTTAATTTAGAAAACTTGTAAGTTCTTTCTCTGTCTCTTTGAAATGTACATACATTTTTTAAAAAAGCTAAATAAGTGTCTTGCCAGTTTTAGACCCAAGAACATCTTTGTCAAGGACCCAGAAGCTTCCTGTTTGAAATGTAACCATCAATGCTGGCTGGTGAGCTCAGTTGGTTGGAGCACGGTGTTTGTTTGTTTATTATTATTATATTTAAAAAATTTTTATTGAGTCAAAATATATTGTTACAAATCATATTTATTCTTTATGCCCCTTGTCTAACCTCACCCCATCCCCCTCATCCTCCCTCATCCCCCCTCTAATTACCCTAGATTTCTTTTCTCCTTCTGAAAGAATAATGGTTACTCTGTTGATTTGTTACATAGATGATCTGTCCAATGCTGAGAGGTGTGATCATGTCCCCCAATATTATCATAGAGCAGATGCTGCTTCTGTCACTCTGGAATGGGCTTTGTGGAGAGAGACAACCTCTTCTTTTCTTTATCTCTGCTGGTGACTGTCCTTGTGTCAATGCACTCCAGTGGCTGGTGGACCATCTGCGTGGTGGTGGTGTCTAGCCACTTTCACAGCAGCCATGGTTATTGTGGTGACTGTGGTGGGCCACCCACGTGGAGGTGATATTTTTGGCATGTTCCTTGGTGCTGGCAGTGTGTCTGGTTGTGGGGGGAGTCTAGTCCCTGGCTCCATGTCTCAGGTCCCCAGGTGGGCCCCGGGGCACTGGTGCAGTGTGCCTGCTTGTGGGAGGCACTGGTGCAGTGTGCCTGCTTGTGGGAGGCACTGGTGCAGTGTGCCTGCTTGTGCCTGCTTGTCTGGCCCCCAGATCATGCCTTAGGTCCCCAGGCAGGCTCTGAGGCACTGGTGTGGTATTCTTGGTTGAGAGGTGAGGGGTCTGGTCCCTGGCTCCATCCCTCTGGTTCCCGGGTGGGCCCCGAGGTACTGGCATGGTGTGCCTCGTTGTGGGAGGGGGGTCTGGTCTTTGCCTCCACCTTGGGTCCCCGGGCGGGCCTCGAGGCACTGGCGTCGTGTGGAGCATGGTGTTATAACACCAAGGTCAAGGATTTAGATCCTGTACTGGCCCACTGCCCACAAAAAGAAAAAAGTGTAACCATCAAGGAAGATAGCACCCTTATCTTCCAGTTTCTGTGGGAGGGCAAGTGCCTCTTTCCAACTTGCAAAACTATCTCTTGTTGTAAAGAAAAGTTTATTTTTCTTTTGAATAAAACTAATTAGTTAACACAGATAGTCACTCCAACTACCAAGTAAATTTTGGGAAAACTATGTGTGACAAATGGTGCTGTCAAGTGTTTTTTGAGGACTAGTATTGTTTATCTTGAGAACATGTATGTAATGCATTGGCTATATAAAAGTGTGGGCTGTCTTTCAGTCTTTGGAATCTCTTAGTAGTTCTGGTTTGATGATTATTCAATTATATCAAGTGTTTTTTGAGGACTAGTATTGTTTATCTTGAGAACATGTATGTAATGCATTGGCTATATAAAAGTGTGGGCTGTCTTTCAGTCTTTGGAATCTCTTAGTAGTTCTGGTTTGATGATTATTCAATTATATGATTGTCTTCTTTCTCTTCTACTTTGTGGAGAGTTCTTCTGGATTGGGAGATTATATTATTAATTGTATTTCCTCAACACTCTTTCCCATTGGCTCACTATGACTTTCTTTCATATCTTGAAAAGTGCCAAGCCGTTGCTGGCTGTATGTAACTCTCTGCCTGAAATCTTCTACTTTCCTCCTCCTTTTCATATGAGTGGCTTCTTCCAAACTTTAGGACTGAGCTTAGATATATTCTTCCTCAAGACCCCTTTCCTGACCACCCCATCTAAAGAAGCCACCCTTTCTAGGGAATCTACATTACATCATTCTGTTTATATCTTACGGAGTATTTAACACAAACTGTAATTATTGAATTTATTTATTTGTTAATGGATTTATAGTGTGTTTTCCTTCACTACCATGCAAGCTACAGGAGGAAGAGGCTCCCCTCCAACCCCAACCAAACTGTCTTGTTCACAACAGAATCCTCTATACCTAGAACAGTGCCTGGCACTAAATAGGTGCTTGATGAATATTTGTGGAATGAACAAATGAATGAATATGATGAGACTGATAAGCAGGTTAGGGTAGTTATATAATGAAGATATACATCTGCTTTTATCACATTCCTTATCAACTTATGGAAATCTCAACAAACTAGTTTTTAACAGCATTTTCATTTAATAAACACATAAAATAATTATATGGAAGAAACAATACATTAATAATTCACCTTCATACTTGAATAAAAATAAGCCCGAATGCTTGTTTTTCAAATAGGAAAATCTGAGATGATTTTTTAAAAGACCCTGAAATATTTTAGGAAAGCTTTCATGTTAATTCTGAATACAGCTGGGGCCATTTGAATTGTAGCATTGACTAACTGGCCAGTGTGAACATCAGTCCTGAATAAAGAGCAGGAAATGAATGCCAAGAAGGAGGAAGTGGAGATTCAGATCGTTTAGCAAATCCACTAAGAATCTGCACATCCTAATGGTCAAGGAAGGGACCTTCTGCATGACTTGGAGAAGGAGGAAGTCTTGGGGTTATGCTGACATCTGAAGGAAGGCTCAAAGCAGTGCTTCTCTGCCTTGAGCACACATGCCGTTCTCCTAGATGGTTTGCTTAACAAGGGCTGCTGGGCCTCACCCTCACAGTTTCTGATTCAGGAGGCCAGGGGTGCATTTTAACAAGCTCCCAAGTGATGCTAATGCTGCTGGTCCAGGCACTGCACTTTGAGAACCACCGCCTTAAAGTGCCCCTTAACTAGAAGAAGCTGATGGAGTTGACTGTGGCTTTTAAAAAATTAAACAAATGTTGCATTTTTTTTCAATTGCCAAGAAACTGGGTCTCTTTTTGCATGTTCCATTTTTAAGGCTCCTATTTCTATATTTCAGCTCTTATTTATTGAGCATGTACAAATTACACACATTTCATTTAGTCATTATAATAGCACACCAGGGTAAATATTATTAGTCCCATTTTACCCATGAAGAACTTAAGCTTCATGGTAGTTTGATTACTGCCCAGTGGTTCACACCTGGTCACTGATACAGCTGGAGCTTCAATGGGGCTCTCTCACTCCAGGATTAGGCCTCTTTTTACTATGCCACTTAGCCTGAGAAATTAAAACTAACTTTAAGACTCATTGGTAACACCTTGTGGTGTTATAAAACTGAAGGAAGAATTACTCACTAGCTTGAGGTGAGCTTGATCTGACATAGAGGGCTGGTTAAGATAAAAAATCATCCTAATATGAAGTATTGTGTTTAGGTGATTTGTTACCCAAGAAAGATGGCAGCCTTGCTTACCAAGAGGGTTGGAGTGTTTTAAAGTTGACTCTAGCAAAACATTCATTTTCTACATAAGCCTGAGTAATTAATCTAAGTTGCAAAAGCAGATTGACCTTTCTTTTTTTCTTAATTGTCTATATGATTCAATGAATTCTCTACCAAGAGACACCAGCAGCAAAGAGGTTATCTTTAATGTCCCAGAAATGCATGGATCACCTTGAAAATCCTGAAAAACATAACAAGAAGCAAATGACTAAGTTCATAATCATTTCCCTTTCTTTAAGCTAAAATTGATGGCCAGTAGGAAGGCATTGAAATCTAGTGCATACTGACACTTGATATTTTAGATTCGTATTACACCATTCATCCTAGAATCGTAAAAATGGTTGTTAAAATTTATAACATATTAGTCTGATTAACACTGAGATGGGTGAAAATAAAGGATTGAGGAGAAATATTTATTTCACAGGGGTAGGAACTTTAATATACAGAAAGCTGCATAAATCTGCAGATGTTCTAATTAGATTCAGTTGAACTGCCTCAGAATGCAGGATAACATGGATTTACTCTGCCAACTACTAAGAATAACTTTTCTGATGCAAAAAATATTCAAGTTTCAATATTGAAACATAAAATACTTCAGCCTAGGGGATATATTCCTTTCACATCAATTTCTTCATTGGCTCAGATTCCCCTAGCACTTAAGTTACTCCTTTATTATAAGACTTACACAGAATTGCTAAATGGTACCCATAGTGGATCGAATTTATGTCCCCCCAAAACTCCCTAAAGCTTGAATTGTGTCCCCCAACTTTTATGTATTAGAAACTTAGCCACCACTGTGACTGTTAAGAAGGTGGGAAATCCTATTGTGGTAATTGAAAGGCGTTAAAAGGGTGGGAAATCCTATTGTGGTATTTTTTTGTAAATTCTAAATTGTCTTATGGCCAACACACTACACTGCATTGCAATGTATTTTTTTATTAAAAGGGTTGCTTTATTAAGTATAAAAGTTTCCGGCAGTAGTAAATGGATTAAAAATGGTGATCAGGGGTGTGGTTCTGAGGACTTTAAAAGATAGGACCCTTAAAGAGGTGATTGGATTGTAGGACTGTGCAGTAGTAAATGGATTAAAAATGGTGATCAGGGGTGTGGTTCTGAGGACTTTAAAAGATAGAGTCTGTCTCTCTGCTCTCTCTCTGCTTCCAGCATCTTGCAATGTGAGACCTCTGGGCCACTGTTACCACCACCAGATGGACTTTGGATTTCCCAGTCTCAGAAACTTTAGTTTAATTGTATTTCTTACAGAGTAAACTGAAGTATGCAATTTGCAGTAGACTCATCAACTAAAAAGAGGCTTATTTAAGATTATCATGAGAGAGAAAAATGGCGACGGGTATGGAGCGCCCCTGTCAGGAAACGGCGCGATCCGGAGAGCTGTGAGCTGTGATACCAGAGTATTGACTGCATTTCTGAGAGCAACAAAGGATGAATAAATCTTTCAAAAATGATCCTACATCGACAAATAAGCGGCAGCAGGTTCGAGGTTTTGGGGCCGACATGGAGAAGGACTCCTGGGGGTACCCAGGCCCGGCTGTGGGTAAGGAATAAGTTTCATTTTCTTTATAAATCACCCAGTTCTGTGTATTCTGTTATAAGCAACACAATACAGACTAATATAGTACCCGAATGTTACCTTTCCTGGGTTATAGTACCTGGAGTTCTATTCTCTGGTAAAAGTTAAACATTAACCTTAGATCACTAGAATACCGTCAAGCAAGTTATTCACATGGTGCTTAATTTATGATCATGGAGTAGTTTAGGCCATGAGAAAATCTGGCTTATAAAGAGGATGACATTAAGGAATCAAGGGATGTACTTCATGGGGTATTTTTGCTAGTAGATTTCCATTTTTTTCTAATGTCAGGAATAACCTTCCTGTGTGCCGGCAGGCTAAATCTATGTTGTTCTGCATTTGGTAACAGTTCAGTGTATCTTATTAGACCATTTGTTGAGGCCCAAGTTATAGCCAAGGTAAGAAGTGAACCCTCTTCCAGCATGGGATCCTACTTGATCCTTAAAGGCATGGAAATCCCTTTGGTGTCTAACTTTGCAAAGTTCCTTTAGCACCAGAGTGCTTTCCATTTCCATAGCTCCAAAGCCCCTGGCTGTCAGATCCAGCTTTAACTGGGTGCTTTAACTGTTTCAAGCTCTTAGAAGGCAAGGTGAGGAAGAATGTTCCTTTTCAAAGGATGTCCAGCAGAAATGTGAGAGAGGCTGTGTCTAGAACCTTATGTTCCATCTACTGCCCTTAGACCAACCTTCGGTCAATATTCCCTCAATTATATTTGATAAGCCAACCTATTCTCCTTAATTAGAATGTTGGCAGGAAGTCTTCATGTGAATTTATGCCAAGGATTTGTCATAATCTGCTTGTTTTATGATTTCCCATTTTGAATAGTGAAAGAATAATTTCATAAACCCTTCTGAAGGAGAGTCTCTTGTAAGTGCAAATTTCATCTCCATAATCTTTTTGGATTTCTGTGCATTTGTGTGGAACAAAAAATACATTGTTCAATATGCTGTTTTAATTTATTATTAAAAACAATATAGTTGCGACAGGCATTCACAGCAAATTGATTTGAAATAGATGTTACCATGGCATAAGCATTAATTTGCAACATTAGGAACAAAGAACATAGAAAATCAGCATTATTTATAGACTTACCAGCTACCTATTACTGTAGAATCTGAGTCAGAATATTGTAAAATATGTAGACCCATGTCCTATTACTTAACATCTAGCCCTTGGTTGCCGAATATCTAAGTCACATTATTTGTTTCCCTGTCATCCTACACAAAAAGTTTATATACACACACATGCATACACACACACGAAACTGATCAATGGTGCAAAAACAACAAAAACAACTTGTCACTGATGTTAAACACCTAACAGTTCCTCTAACGTAAAAGAAACTCAGTAAATGTGAGTTCCCTCTGCTTATCCTATATCCCTCTTCTCATTTCTTGGGCATTTTCCTTTCTCTCCTCACTTCCATCAAAGGGTAGGTTGGAAACAAAAAAAGATGGAATTGGAATAAGCTTATTAGAATGCTTTGAAGCACATAGCACAAGGAAAAATTGGCAGATGAATTTGAGCATGGTAAAATGAGAACAAGAATGATTAGTGCCTCTTCTCATTCCAAGATAGCTTTCTCTATTAGCATGGATACTGCAGGTGCAGCTGCATGAGGGGCAGAGCCTGATATGCCAGAGGAAGGAGATATTCCAGGGACAGCCAGCTCTTCAATGGATCAGATCAGATGTTCTCAGCCTGACGAGGCCAATTCCTCAATTCTAAGGATATGTCCAAATGGCAGCCACTTCCTCTTCCCCACTAACTACTTACTGCTGACTCAGACCATGGTCATCCAGGGTTTCCAGCCTATAATAATAAACTTTCAGTCATTATTTAGCTCATATCAAATATCATTGGGACATCAAAGACTGACATCCTTAGAGTCAAAGGGCATCCTTTGATTCTAAGATTTATTCACCAAGCTAGGTTGCTTTTGGGACACTAAGCTAGCTAAAAATATATAATTTTACCTTTATTATATGCTCCAAGGTGAATGACTTTCTCATTACTCTCCATTATTTGATATCTCTAGACCAGAACATAAGGCCTGTGTGAATTGAATCCTAGAAATAAAATTGTGCTGGTATTAGGGTGATGCACATACCAAATCTGGCAGAAGCACATTAAAAATAGCCAACACGCTCATGAGAAGAGAGAACAGGACAGGTTGTGTTCTCTTTGCCTCTTTTGAACTAAAGGAATTACATTGTAGTGGCAGGATTTCCTTCAAATGTAGGTTCAGTAGACACTTATCCTATCTCCTTTGCTCATTTTCAGTTGTACATAATCTTAGTTATGTGACATGTGTCAGAGAAGAGATTCCTGTTTTTGCCCTTAAGCCTTTCACAAGTTAACTGAAAACAAGAATGAATTTTTGAACTGACTATTACCTCACTAAGCATATCTTCCCCCAACTTAAACAGTATGTACTTCGATTTGTGTGTCTAGACCTGACAGTCTAGACAACAGTTAATGCTCATTAGCAGGCTGGAGAGGCCCCCTGGACCTTTTTTTTGCCAGATAGTGTGATGTCATGGTTTTCCTCTTCTGATAGAATTTGGAAAGAGTAGAATTTGGAAAGAGGCTGAGACCGTAGGCTGGAGAGAGGGACATGCAACAGGAAGCAGCCCTATTGTCCTCTCACCTGGTAACAGTCTCACAGTACAGCAACACATTCAGCTCCCGGGATAAAACCAGGTGTTTTGCTTTAATTAAGACCAACAAAGACTTTTCTGTTCTCAATAGGCTTATATTTTTAGATACTAAGGTAAGGAGGAAGAGAACATTATCCCATTCTGTGCATAAAAATAAAGATTCAGTATGAACTGCATAATTAAGAACTGAAAGGGGGAAAATGCAATTCAATTAAAACTGACAGAATAATACATGGAATCAATGGCTTTATTTGGTGTTTAATGATGATACTGTTTTCATTTCATTATACATGAGTCATAACCAGCTTTGCCTTAGTTTAATTGTATTTCTTACAGAGTAAACTGAAGTATGCAATTTGCAGTAGACTCATCAACTAAAAAGAGGCTTATTTAAGATTATCATGAATTGATCCCTGAGACTGAAATCAATTTTTTTCCATTCCAATATATTAGTTTATTGGAATAATAAAGGATTTTAGGCAGGAGTGGAGAGCAGCATTAGTGGGAGAGGTAAAAAGCAGTATGTAAATGGTAAAGCCTGATTTCCATGAAAAAAATAGTGACAGTAGTTTGTTTTCCAGTGGAGACATAATATGGCAATGTTTTGATCCAGTGGGCTGAACAAAACACTATGGGATTCTAGGATTGAGAAGAAATGCTAGATTGAGATTCCTTTAGAAAATGAATCATGGTATTATCACAAAATCAAATGAAACAGGGAGATATCATTCCTATATGTGGCCTTATAGCCATGTGGATTGGGACATGAGAACCAAGAAAAGCAGAAAAAAGGGGTAAGTGTTGGTAGTTAGGTTACTTGAATACTTCATGGACTTAATGATGGAATATAGAACATTTTGCTGCTAGTCACATTCATTACAGTAAACTTCTCAGACATTCTACTCAAGAGCCAGTCCTCTGGGAACCCTGCTGAAGACCCAACATGAACTAGCAGTGAATACTGAATGACTAAAGGGCAAGGTTCTGACAGGATGGTTATAGCAAAACATGTTTAACTTATGTCTTTATTCCAGTAGCCATGTGAATAAGACACTCACGTTCCCATGCTTGACTCAATTTCAAGTGCACCAGATAAACAAACAGATTAAGGGACTTTCATTTACCCATGACAAACCTGTGCTGTTCAAGAGATGATAACAGGCTGGGTCAGGGGAATAGTAACTTTCCCCCTCATCATGGAGTCAAGGTGACCACGCTGTCCTCCCTGGATGGCTAGTGCTGGCCACCCAGGACATACTTATGTAGGCTAGAGCTTCCCACAGTAAATACATCTTTCCAACTCATTTCTATTTTCTAGGATCAGAATGATCTTCTGTCTGACTGGAGGGGAGTGTCAGGTCAACTCTGTATGCCAATGAGTCTTTTATAGTGACCTCGAGTGGACAGAGGGAAAGCAAGACAAAGAGAGAAGTATATATACGGGAGTCTTAAAGCCCACAAAACCATTAAAACAAGAAGAACTGTGCTCTGTAAATGTGAGAGATAAACTCATAATAATGACTCATCTGTAAGAATCATTTTTATATCTTCTTAAATGCTTTAGATTTTTCTTTTCTTTTTGTTTTGTTTTTAGACATGGAAAAAGTGTCAACATGCAGATCAGCAGAAAGGTTTTTCAGATACTTCCACAGATTATCCCTTACATATTTAAATCAAATTTTGATCTTCACAACCAGAGATGAGTAACTATGTACATATAGATATATTAATTTTATACATAAACAAATTATATGAAGGAGACTGTAATTAAATTGCTATTACTTTTTTCTTACAGGTTTTATGATTATGTTGACAAATTAGTTCTCACCAAGTGATTAAAAACAAAAAATATCATTTATAAAGCAAATGAAACTATGAAATTACAAGAAGTAAGACATGTGCTATGTGTGATTTATATACAAGTTGTGACCAATGAACATTGACGCATTCAGACACTCATTCATTACAGCCTGTAAAGAGCACAGTTCAGTTGCTAGATTGCTACATAGGCTGGGGATGTAGTCAGCTGCCATGGGGGGAACAAGTTATGCTGTCCTTTTTATGCTTAAGGAAATGGCCTTGATCTTGCTGCACTATATTGTAGCTAGCAGAGCAAATGAATCACTGAGGGAAGACTGTATATTGTTTGGAGTGTAGTATCAATTCATTCTTTCATTAATTTATTCATTATTTAAAAAATTCCTACATTTAATAAGTAGATTTAGAGCATCCCATATGATTCAGGCATTATACTAAGTGCTAGGCAGTATGTTTAAAAAATGCTTTGTAGCATTTACTTTGTGCCAGGAATTGACTCACTGAATTCGCATAACCACTCTATGAGGTGTGTTTCTCTCATTTTACAGATGAGGAAACTAAGTCACAGAGAGGTTGAGTAACTTGCCCAAGGTCACACGGCTAGTGAGTGGCAGAGGTGAGATTGGAACCCAGGCAGGCTGGCTCCAGAGTTCGTGCTCTTAACCACAAGACAAATACAAGTATAGTCTCTGACTTCTAGGCACAGAGGGGATACAAACTAAACAGGTAAACAAAAAAGAAAAAAGCACTAATGAGCTGTGAGAGGCCCATGAAGGGAACAATCAGGGTGATGGAAGATAATAAGTAGGTGACCAGGAAAGTGACATTTAAGCCAAAGCAGGAAGGTGAGAAGGGGCGGGCCAAGTGCAGGGCCGAGAGACTGTCAGGCCAAGGGAAGGCCTTGAGCACTCTTAACGGGGACACGGGGCTAGAGCAGGCAGCGTGCTTGTCACCTCTGGAGGAGAGTGAAACAGAAAAGGACTTCCAGACAAGATACCTGGAAGAGACTTCATGAGACAGAGAAAATTATTTTCCCAGATGAGAAAACATATTTCTTGGGGTATGGATAGTTTGGATGGGGATGGCAAGTGTATGGAGAAGTAAGAAGGGCAGAGATCCAGGTAGATCCTACCCCCCAAGAACGCGGAAGATACTGACATCAGGACAATCTAGTTCCTGTATCCTGGGTTAGATGCCCATGGAAACAACATTCCCCTCTACCACCAGAGGAACTGGCAGTACGTCGTATCTAGGCAAATGGAGTCAATGGATAGCTTCACAGATACTCTGGTGCCTTAGCACAGCACTGAAGCCAAACAGTTCCTGGTCCTCTGGAACACAAAAAGTGGAGAGAACAGTTGGGCTTGAAGGGATGTCTCAGGGGAGACCTTGTGTAGACGAATGGGAAATGCCCTCAGCAAGGTCTTAACTATGAAAGCTCCTCCTTTCCCCAGAAAGTTATGTCAATCCCAAGAAAAGTGGAGTTGCTGATTGCTGGGGATTAACTGCCTACCATCTTTGCAGAATGGAGGCTCAGAATGGAAGTGGAATAATGGAAAATGAATTGTCTCTTGCACATCTGAGTTTGTGATCTGCAGTTCCTACCTGCTTCATATGGAGGCATCTTCCAAGTTTGCTAAAAATTTGCCTGCGGCAAATATCCACTCTGTGGGTTGATTACAAATTCTAGGATAAAAGCCAAGTCATCTGGAGGCAACATGTGTAACCCGTGGGAAAGCTATTGAACAGAAATGAAGTTGACTCTCAGAAGTCACTGTTGATTTTGAAAATAACAGTGGGCTCTGATGAGGCTCAGTTTGAAAAGTATAAGAGAATATTTTAAACCCAGTTAAAAAGTGGTCTTCAGAAGAAAGGGAGAAAAGGTGAAGGTACCCTTAGAGGTTTTAAAAAAAAATTACTGTTAATTTTTAGTGAGTTAAATTATTGATTTCCAGAAGAATCCCTAGAAAGGGGGAGTTCTGAAAATTATTTTTATGGCTTCTAATTTGGACTGGGATTTTTCTGCATAAACTAATACTCTTTCTGATACTTGTTCCTAATTTGCCAGTGATGTACCTCTCTGCATGGTGTGCATACATCAACATACACAGGTGCGCACACACGGATGGAGATGCTCTGCCTGGGGAGAGAGTGTGGAACAAGACTTCACTGCAAGGCCGGTATACAGTCTCAGAGGGGAATGGTTTCTTTTTATTTTTTCAAAATATTTTAAAATTTATGTGTACTTATTTGGGGGTACAGTGCATTGTTTCAATACATGTATATGCTGCACAACGATTCACTTAGGGTAGATAGCATAGTTTTGTACCCATTAGTCCATTATTCTCATTCTGCGCAATAGTTTCTAAAGCGATTGGAAAAGTACATGTTCTCCTTTAAAAGTTTTTTCACTTTCATTTTATAAAAAGAAATAAACATTTTGTCATAGAATATCCAGATATAAGGGATGTCCTGGGGGTCTCAGAAAATCAGGAAAGACTCAGAGTATTGGCTAGGCTTGGAGGATGCCCATTTGCCTCTTAAAGTAGAAATCCATTATCAGGACTAATGACTATGACTAGGGATTGGACTGAAAACCAGCAGCCAGAGACAGCTGCTCACACACCCAGTTATGTGAGAGTAGTCAGAGTCATGCCTATTAATGCATTTAAAAGGAACACACTCAATGTTATGCTATGACTAACTGAAGGGAGGAAAGTATTAGACAATGTCAAACCATTTAACCAATTTAAATGGTTTTATAATTTTCTCTAGCATTGTTCATGTGGTTGAGAAGTTTTATAGTCAGAGGACTTGAACACTGATTTTATTTTTTTACTAGTAGACTTGACTTTATTTCAAAAGATAGAAAGCATTTATAACAAATCATTAAAACCTATGATCAGTATATGGGATCTTGTCAATTTCAGAAGCTGGAGGTGGTACAGATTTTGGAGTTGATGAGGTCAGAATGTGATCAGGGACATGAATGGCTCAGATAAAGTGAAGGAGAAGATCTTTGGAAGTGAGGAGACCAAGGAACTAAAGTCCAGAGTTGGATGGATCACCCATATGAATGTAGAAAACACCAGCAAAGAAGACCATCACTAAAGGGCAGATGAAGATGATAACTCAGACCTAAAAGCTGATATAGTAATTGCTGATGTTTAATTCTGTGCTTACCAAGAGCCAAGTGTTCTAAGAGCTTTATATATTATCATTACCCCTATTTTATAGATGAGAAAAATGAGGCTTACGAAGGTTGATAAACTTGCCCAACTGACATTGCTGCTGAGTATCAAGCCTGGCTCTCAGACCCAGGCAATCTGGCCCCAGCCTATGTTCTTACCCACCACGCTGTCCTGATTCTGTAAATAATGTGATCAATGGCAGGGGACAGGAGGGCAATAGCTATAGTGTAAACCTTAAGGAAGTAGGAGGTTTTGGAAGTGGAAGAGGAAGAAGTGGTCTTGGACAACTCAAAATTGGCCTTGAGGTATAAGGGGTGTGAATGACAGAATAGCCTCCACTTAAGATAGCTGCAGGTTCCAGACAGCAGTTTCCTCTGAGGAGGGCACAGTCTTCTGTTGAAGCAAGGAGCTGGAATACACATTCTAGAAAAAGGAGAAGGATATTAGAAGACCCCAAGGCCCAGTGGGTGGGTAGTTAGGCAGGGTAAGGGGGTGGTCAGCTGTGCAGACTGTATGGGGATGAGGATTTTGGCAGTGATGGCCAGGTGAGCTTGAACTTCTAGCAGCAACTGCAGTAAACACCTATGGGGCCCTGAGAGGTTTGCTGGGCTAACTCCAGGGAGGTAGCAAGTGGTAATGCAGTGGGTGACTCCTTTACGAGGGCTTCCATAACAAAAGTACCACCAACCAAGTGGCTTAAACAACAGAAATCGGTAGTGTCACAGTTCTGGAGGCTGGCAGTCCAAGATCAAGGAGTCAGCAGCTTGGTTCCTCCTGAGGGCTATGTGAGAGAATCTGTTCCAGGCCTCTCTCCCAGCTTCTGGAGGTTTGCTGGCAAGCTTTGGTGTTCATTGGTGTACAGAAGCATCACCGTGATTTCTGCCTTCATTTTCTGTGTGGTTGTATGTGTATGGGGGGAAGGGTGTGTGTCCAAATTTCCCTTTTGTATAAAGATTCCAGTTATATTGGATTAGGGCCCACCCTAATAACCTCATCGTTACAACTAATTATATCTGCAATGACCCCGTTTTCAAACAAGGTCATGCTCTGAGGTACTGGGGGTTAGAACCTCAACATATAAATTTTGGCAGAACAAAATTCAGCCTATAACAGCAGGTGTCAGGGGCACTGCTCACTCCTGGCCACCCCCATTCAATTTGTATCTGTTCTGAGTACCTGAACATTCCAGGCCCTTTACTGGTTATAGCAGGGAAGACAAAGATGAATAAAACAAAATCCCTGACTTCAAGGGCCTGGACTTGGAGGAGGTAGGGGGAGTGGGTAGAGTATGAAAAACTCAGATGCCTAAAAACACAAGTAGGGTCTGATAAATGCTCTGATATGCAAGCATATTGTTCCATAAATTATAAGGTTATTTGAGAAGAGGAGTGGAGTCTTCGAGCTAATTTGGCTTTATTTATTTTTATTGTACAGATAAGGAATCTCAGTTCCAGAAATGTTAAATGACCTCCTGAAGGCCTGCCAACTGGAGGTCTGCTCTTTCAATTATACTATGTACAAAAAGACATGTGCAGACCCATTTTCTACAATGTCACATGTCTTTGAAATCTATTATTTTAAAAATTATGTTTATAGAACTGGTCAGGAAAAAGATTCCGTGAACATAAAGTGGAAAATAATGTTTAAAAGAAGTCATAGACGTGTCTTTGACAAAGTGACTGAGCTGTTGACTAAATATTGACTATGAATCTTCAACCACCCACTATCCGCAGGTGCCAATCTGCCTACAGCTATATACAATTTATATAATATGTATTTGGTGCCAAAATGCACAGTAAGTTTCTTGAATCCTTTAAAAATAAAACCATTGGACGCCCTGAACACTGTGGTCTCCTTCTCCCTCAATAGCTTTATTTTCCTAAGTAAGATGTGAATAGCCTAACTGGGAGAACTGGCTGGGCTCTACACAAAGGCTTGTATTCTTTATGCATGGACAGTTAAACATTGCTTATTGCCAGTGTAATTCCAAATTTTAAAAATACAATGTCAAGCTGGGAGCCACTTGATAACCATGGGGAGCAAAATGTCTGTCCTGAGTTTCCCAGGTGGTTGTGGTATATGATATGGAAAGCCTGGGAAAAGAGAAAGAAATGAAGAGGAAATTGATCTTCCTCTTTCTGGTTTATAGTAAAATTTTCCCAAGAAAGTGAAACTATCTTAGGGCCATGGCAAGAGGGAGTGAGAAATAGAAATCTGGAATCATCAATTCAACACAGATTTATTGTATGTAAATGGAAAATAGAACTGGTTTAATCACTGACAACATTTAGAAATCAGGGCTCTGAGTTTGAGAGGGTCTGCTTCTTGGCTTCAGAGTTCCAGAGTTTATTGTAAACTTGACCCAGGCAGCGATCCTGCCTCTGCAGATGAGTCTGCTACCTTGTTTCTAGCAGTGAGAAGCAGTAACCAGACAATGTACCATCGATCCTCTGATTTGGGAAGGACAAATTTAGTAGAAAAAAAGTTGTCTACTACTTTAATGTTTCAAAATTTGTGATGGATTATACACATGTTATTTATAATAATTAAGAAGTTCTTATAGCTCTTTACTTCTTTCCGATTGTCAAGTAACAGAGTAGAAAATCCTTTTTTTTCTTTCCTTTCATCATCCTTTCCTTCCTTTACTTGTAAGATATTTGAGTGCCTGATATTTGACTGACATGCCAGTCTCTAAAATGTGTTTAATATGTAGCAGGGATATAATGATGAGGAAAAGAGACATGGTTCTTGTCCTCAGCTTAGAAAGAGATGGATAGTAATAATATAATCCACAAATACATAATTGCAAACTATGATAAGGTCACCAAGGAAAAAGGAAGAGAGCTATGAGAGTACATAGAAGGGAAGCTGGTGTGGAGCGGGTGGGAAGGGAAGACTTCCCTGGGGAGATGGCGTTTGTGCTAAGCACGGAAAGGTGTAGAGGCATTAACAGGAACAGTGTGGAGATGGGAGGTGGAGTGTGGGCAAGAAGGTTCCAGTGTGAGTACAAAGGACCAAATTTGAGTGGGCAAGGGGGAGGGAAGAAGTGGAAGAAGGCCACTGGATCAAGTGGGAGAGAGGCAGGAGAGAGGGCCAGAGGTATAAGCAGGGACCAGATCAAGTAAGGGGTGGCAAACTTTCTGAGCAATGGTAAGCCATTACAATTTTTAAGTGAGGAGAAAAATAATCACATATTAGCATTGCAGAACTATCTCTATGGCTGCAATGTGGAAAATTTACAGGAGGAAGGCATGATAGGAAGGTGGGGACCAGGACAGAGAGGATGTTGCAGAGTAATGCTGAAGATGGAAGAAGGAGATTGATTGAAGAAATACTAAGGAGGTAGAATAGTTTTGTGATCTGCTTTTTCCACTGGACATATTGTGGATCTTTTTCTACATTTCAAAAATGTAGGTCTGGGCCGGCCCGGTGGTGCACTGCTACAGTGCGCCGCTTGGGAAGCGTGGCGGCACTCCCGCCGAGGGTTCGGATCCCACATACAGACCGGCTGCTCACTGGCTGAGCAAGGTGCGGGAGCAGCACCGAGGGTTGCGATCCCGTTGCCGGTCCCGGTCCGGTGCGGGCACAGCACTGAGGTTTGCGATCCGTTGCCAGTCACAAAAAAAGACAAAAAGGAAAAAAAAAAATGTAGGTCTGCATAATTAGGTCTCCTTAGTAGTTCCTTGTATAGATCAATTCGCGGGCACAGCACTGAGGTTTGCGATCCGTTGCCAGTCACAAAAAAAGACAAAAAGGAAAAAAAAAATGTAGGTCTGCATAATTAGGTCTCCTTAGTAGTTCCTTGTATAGATCAATT